>NW_002987464.1:2452-43416 GCF_000006295.1 Pediculus humanus corporis | reverse complement strand
TTTTTTTTTTTGCGATTTGATTACGTTTTTTTTTTTTTTTAATCAATGATTTATCATTATTATCATTATTATTATTATTATCATCAATAATTTTTTTTTTTTTTTTCGTTTTTCCCTCCTCCAGGCATTGAGGCCTTTTCCACTTCCATTCAATCATTGGAACAATGAGGTATCGACGTAAAAGGTTTTACTAAGAGTAAAGTGAATAGTAATTAAAAAATTTTAAATTATTATTCTGGGGAGCTAAAGAAAAATAGACCTGGGGAGACGGGGGGAGGGAGGAGGGGAGGGTATTTCATCCGCCATTTTTTTCTTTTTATTTTTCTAGTTTTTTGTTAAAAATTTTAAAATTCGAAGGTTTTTGTTTTCGTTTTCGTTTTATTATTATTATTATTATTCGCATCACGTCACTGCAGTAAAATTAGCAGTAGTGGCAGCAGAAATATGACGTGATTACAGACGTGGCACGATAACGACGTAATTTTGTCGTTCCGCTTTAATAATTTTTCCTTTCATTGGGTCATTGATTTATAAATTTTTTTTTTTTTTTTTAATTTGCAAACGAATAAATTTGCGTGAGTGCGTGCGTGTGTGTGTGTGGCGCGTGAGTGCGTTAATTTGTATGCAAATATTTGCAAGGTGGAAAAAGAAAAAAAACTGGAATTTAAAAAAAAAAAAAAAAAAAAAACGAGAAATCTAGAGGGAAAAACTAAAAAAAATTTTTTTCTAAATTTTTTTCATCTTCTTCTTCTTTCTTCTTCTTTCTCCTTCTTCATCTTCTTTCTTCTTCTTCTTTCTTTTTTTTAACGTGAATCCTGGACGAGGACAAGACAAGACAAAGAACGAAACATTTACACGAAATTTTTGAAGAGATTCTTTCCGTCATGTACAAAAAAAAAAAAAAAGATTTATTAAATTTATTTTATACCGTGGAGAGAGACAGAGACAGACAGAGAGAAAAAGAGAGAGAGAGAAGAAAGAAAGAGAAAGAGAGAGTAACTAATCGGGTACACGAACAAAAAACACGAACAAAAAAAAATTATAAAGGTCAACAAAACCACAGAATAATAATAATAATAATAATAATAATAATAATAATAATAATAATAATAATAATAATAATAATAATAATAATAATAATAATAATAATAATAATAATAAGAAAGAAACACTTAAAAGAAAGAGAAAAAGAGAGAGAGAGAGAGAAAAAAAAATTTTTTTTTCTTTTATGGAGATTTTGGAATCTTCCATCTTTCGAATAATAAACATATTTTACGACGGTGATGATAATAATAATAATATTAATAATAATAATAATGATAATAATAATAATAATTGGTTTTTCCGTTTGTTTATCCCATCGATTAATAAATAATAATAATAATAATATTTCATTCTCTATCAATCACTTTTCAAACTCTTCCTGCCACTGCCACTGCCACGACAACGAAAAAAAAATGGCGCGAATTTACATTTCGTTCGACAAATTTAATTATTATTATTATTATTATTTCTACTACTTCCACGACGGCAACGACGACGACGACGACGATGATGATGATGATGATAAATATTAATGAATTCTACAAAAAACCATAGAGAAAAATTTTTTTCTTTTTTTTTCACTTTTTATTTTATTTTTTATTTTTTATTAGTGTTGAAAAAAAAAAAAATGTGGGCGAACGTGTCAAATCGTATAAAATATTTGCCAATAAAATAATAATAATAATAATAATAATAATGATGATGATAATAATAATAATAATAATTTTGATTATTCTCGCGTGCGAAGGTGTCTTCTCCAGTTCGGACATACATATTTATATTTTTTTTTTTTTTTCATTCAAAGTTTTTTTGTTTATTTTAATAGAAAAAAAAAAAAAAAAAACGTTTTGGAAGTAAACAAACTATCATTCGTGTCAATTAAATAATAATAATGATAATGATAATAATAATAATAATAATAATAACGAGTGGGTTGTGGGTGTTTTGGAATGGAAATTCCAAAAAAAAAAAAAAAGGAGGGAAACTTTTTTTTTTTTTTTGTAATTCAAACGGGTACCGCCAAACGTAACCATAAGAAGACTTTTATCGATCGATGGATAAATTATTAATAATAATAATAATAATAATGATAATGATAAAATAATAAACGTGTCACCAGAAAATAATAATAATAATAATTCGAAGGCGAACGCGTTATTGTTTTTTTTTTTAAAAAGTTTAAGTTTAGTTTAGTTAAGTTTAGTTGCCGAATTTTTTTTTTTGTCCAGAAGGTAAAAAAAAGATGTCGTCGTTTAGAAAAAAAGATAACAAATATGACGAAACGATAACAAAATTCCAGTTTTCCAGTTTGTTTTTTTTTTTATTTAATTTTTTCTCCAGAGTTTGAATTAAATTTTTTTTTTTTTTTATTTTATTCGAACGGAGAATTAAATTTTTTTTTTTTCTTTTTGTTTTCGATCGTACCTTCGAGTGTATTATTATTATTATTATTATTATTTAATTTTGTCTCTTTCTCTCTCTCTCTCTCTCTCTCTCACTCATTCACTCACACACCTGGACAATTCAACCGCCCACTTAAAAAAAAAAAGGAAATCGCCCCCATTTCCTATAATATAATGAAGGAAAAAAAAAAAAACACTGGCCTAGTGCAATAATTCCTTTTATTATATCCTACGCAACTTTGTATATATGAAATACAAACGTTTTGTCTTTTTCTACAAAAAACAAAACTACTCATGTGTGTGAGAGAGAGAGAAAGAAAACATAAATTGTAATAAATAATAATAATAATAATAATAATAATAATAATAATTGAGAAGAAGAAGATGTCGAAACCGGATATGGAAAAATTTTATGATAAATTAATCATTGAGTGTCGAAAACGACGGATTATCTTTTTTTTTTTTTTTTTTTTTTTTCCAATACTCGTTTTCAATTTGCAGAAAGAATAATAATGATAATGATAATAATGATAATAATAATGATAATAAACTGGAGAAAAATTACGTCACGCGCGAGAATATTATTTTAAAAATGGCGTACAAACTCGAACGACACGATTGTTTTTATTTTTTTTTAAAGAAGATATTCGGTCGATTGTTACCGTCGGTCTCATGAAACGAGTGAAATAATAATAATAATAATGATGATAATAATAATAATTTCTTTGAACCGAAACTAAAATCTCGAGGAAAAGGAGGAAGTAGGAGGAGGAGGAGGAAGAAGAAGAAGAAAAAAAATCGTACATACGGTTTTAAAGTTGAATGCAAGAATTGTTGGTTGGTTGGTTGGTTGGTTGTTGGTTGTTTGACTGTTTGACGGCGTATGCCAGTTTGTTCAGATAAAAAAAAAAAAAAATTGTTAATAATAAGGGAAGGGGGGGAAAAAGACCGGGGGGGGGGGGGGGAAAAAAAAAAAAGAAAGAAAGAAAAAATGAATCCGTTTGTTTGTGATCGTTGTACGAGTGAGAACAGAGACGCGGCGTTTTTTCCGCAATTTTTCAATAACAAACCTTATATACGCATACCTGTTGTGTAAAGTTTCGCGGTGAATTTTTTTTTCTAGTATTATCCGTCGTTTGTTTGTTTGTTTGTTTGTTTTAAAAAAGTTTGTTTTGTGTTTGTGTTTGTTTGTTCGCGTGTGTTTTTTTTTTTTTTTTACGTTTATCGTTTAATTACTCGGGAGTTTGCAAAATTGAAAAAAAAAAAAAAAAAAAATTATTTTCGTAGTCGTCGTCGTCGTCGTCGTGGTTGTTGTTGTTTGTTTGTTTGTTTCGTTTATATCTGATATCGTTTATCATTTTTTTTTGTAAAAAGGTCGACGAACTCTGTCATCTCGTGAATTTTTTTTTTTTTTTTTTCGCTTCGTTTAATTAATCATTCATCATTGATCACCACCGTCGCGTATTAATTATTTATTTATTTTGTTATTATCATTATTATCATAACGATAAAAGTTTTCGTCTGCAAACGAAATCGAAAAAAAAAATTATCATTATTATTATTATTATTATTTATGAAAAAAGAAAAGGAAAATTAAATATTATTCTTATGCCACGATTTATTTAATCACGACGTTGTATAATACTCTCATTTTTTTTTTTTTTATTACGATTATTATTATTATTAATATTATTATTATTATTATTATTATCACGAAAGTCTCTTTCTCTCTCTCTCTCTCATCGTATTTTTTTTTTTTTTATTAATAATATAACATCGTAAAAAAAAAAATATTTATTAATGATTTATGATTGGCATCATAATTTTATGATATACCAACCGACGTGGAGGGAGGGGGAAACCCCCCACATTTCCTCCCCCACTTTACCCCCATCGTATCATATTATTTGTAGGTCATAAATCTTCGTGATTTTTCCGTATGGAAACGTTGTTAATGTGTGATTTAATATTTTTTTTTGTGGTTGTTGTTGTTGTTGTACGGAGTTTCACGTAAAAATGAAATTCGTTTGTATCGTTTGTATTCCGAACACGAAAAACGCATCGAACGCGTAGTTTTAATATCTAGAGAAAGAGAGAGAGAGATATTGGGGTAAAGGTTGAAGAGTGAGAGAGAGAGAGAGAGAAATTTCCGGGAAGGTGTTTTGATAATAATAAAAGCGGGAAATTTCAATTTTTTTTATTTATTTTAAAGTCGGTATACGTTCGGATTCATTGAAATGAATCGTTACGTAAAAAAAATTGTTATTATTATTATTGCGGTTGTTGTTGTTGTTGTTGTTGTGGTTGTTATTTTACAAAAAAAAAAATCGAAATTTTTTTTTTTTTAATAAATATTGTAAAACACGTCACGTCCTTGGCGCATTTCACGTTTAATGTCAAAAAAAAGAAGAAATCATTATTATCAGTTAATGTAGTACATACGTATTTTGTTGTTGTTGTTGTTCGTTTGTTTTGTTTCTTATCTTCCGCCACGTCTAATCACGAATTTAAAAAAAAGTACAAGTGCGTTTATATATATTTTAATAATAATAATAATGATAAGAGAAATTAAAATAATCGTGGTAGAAACGAATAGAAAACAAAAAAGTGTAAGGAAAATTTTTTTTTCTTCTTTTTCCGGTTTGCGATTGACCGAAAAAAAAAAAATTAATAAATAAAAGAACGAATATTTACTGGGTCACTCACACAAATAATAATAATAATAATAATAATAATAATGATAAATGAAAATTATTGGATCAGTCAAAAAAGGGAGAAAAAAATTGAAAACAGGTTTTAAATTTTTTTTTTTTTTTTTTTGTTGTACAACATTCAAAATGTCTGCATTCCAAATTTCGGCCATCATTCGTGAAACGTTTCACTTATAATTTTTTTTGTTACAACAATTTTTGAGACGTTTGTATAGTTTTTAACAAAAAGTTTTTTGTTTGTTTGTTTGTTTGCGGCATGCCGAATTACAAAAAAAAAAAAAATTTACATTCTTCGACAAACGACACGTGGTTGTTGTTTTTGTTTTGATAGAATGATTTATGTATTTATTTATTAAGGAAAAAGATTTTATTTTATTTTATTACGTCCTTTCCAGGACGCTGTCTTTGTAATTAAGCAATTATCCCACGCGTTTGTTTGTTTGTTTGTTTGCCCTTTCCTCCTTCCCCGGGGTTTTCATTAGACGTTAAATTTTACGAGTACAAACGACGAACGTATACGAATTCGTATATCCGTTTTTTCTTTTTCTTTGACGTTCTCACGTTCGATGGTCGAATTTTTTTTAATTATTATCATTATCATTATCATTATCATTATTATTATTATTAGTATTAGTATTATTATTATTCGTTTGTACAAAAAAAAAAAAATTATTTCTTTTCTCTTATTAATAATAGTTATTTATAACCGGGTACTTAAAATACTTCATCATTTCACGTGTTGATGACACGTGTGTAATTCATTACGCATATTTTTAAATTAAAAAAAAAAAAAATATTTAACGCGTTTGCGTCGGTTCGGTTGGCACTCCTTCTCAATCTCGAATTATTTATAATCAATTTTACCACAATTTGAAAAAAAAAAAAAAAATGGTTTTTGTCGAAAGGTAGAAAAATGAAAATTTTTTTTTTTGCAATTCCGTAAACAATTCGTTTCGTCTTTTATTATTTTTTATTTTATATTCAACATAAAGAAACAAACAAACAAACACAACAAACAAACAAACAAAACAAACAAGAGAAAACATGAATATGTGTGTGTATAGATAATATATTTTAATAATATTTTACGAGATGGATAGATAGATGTTACAAAACTCGTTTGATAAGTTTTTTTTTTTTTTTTTTTTTTATTCGGTTTGGCAAAATAAAATAAAATAAATAATAATTTTTTTCGTTTGTTCGTTTGTTTGTTTGTTTGTTTTGTCAAAAAGGATTTAAATAAAATATTATTTAAAAGGGTTGTTTTAACGTGTATACGATTGTTTTTTTTTTTAAATTTACTTAAATAAAAATGATAGGAAATGACTGTAAGGGAAACGTTTGTTAAATTTGTTTGTTTGTTTGTTTGTTTGTTTGTTTTGTCAAAGGAATAAATAAAATATTATCGAAGGGTTGTTTTAATTAATTAATGAATTAATAATTATTCGATTGTTTTTTTTTTTTTTAAATTTATTTTATTTAAATAAAAATGATAGGAAATGACTGTAAATGAGGGAAAAACGGTGTTTGAAACGTTTGTTTGTTTGTTTGTTTGTTTGTTCGTTTGTAGAATTCACGTAACGTTTATCGTATATGATTTTTATGAAAAATTAAAAATTAAAAAACAACAAATTTATTTACAATTCATCCATTTAATTTTAAACGTTCGTTTTTTTTTTTGGCTTTTTTTCAATTTGGGTTCCCCCGAAAAAAAAAAAAAAAATTATTTTTCGTTCGTTCGTTTGTTTGTTTGTTTGTTTGTTTGTTTTGTGTGTAATCACACGTGAAATCTTTTTTTTTTTTTTTTTCAATTTAATCTGTCCAGTCTTCTTCCAAAACGAAAAAAAAAAAATTTCTCTTTCTCTCTTTGCCATCTTTTACATTCGCGTCACGTGTTTTATTATCATCATCATCATCATAATAATAATAAAAAATTATTATTTTGTTTTTTAATAATAATAATAATAATAATAATAATAATAATGATAAACTGTCATATGAAATATTTGTTTGTTCGTTCATTAATTACGTTAGAAAAAAAAGACAGTTTGTTGTGTGTGTGTCGGGTTGTTACTGACCACCCACGGATCACATTTACGTCTATATATATATATGTTCGATTGTTGCGTTTGTCGTACAAACGTGTATTTTTTTTTTATCATATTATTTGATATTAACAAATGTACTTTTGTTTAAGTGAAAAATTTAATTTACTTACGTCAACTTACCATATATAGAGTAGTAAAGTTGTGTGCTCCTATATATGATTTCGTTTCTTCCCCCCATCCAACTTCCTCCCCGTACGTCTCCCCTCCCTCTCTTTCCCTCCCCCACCTCTCTCTCGTTTGTTTTAATTATAATAAAAGCAAAAAAAAAAAAAAAAATTTTTTTATTTGGTGTTGAGGTTACCATAAAAAGCTCGTACGAGTTTTTGTTTTCGTTTTGGTGAATCTTTCCGATAATTTTTTTGTTTGTTTGTTTGTTCGTTTGTTGTTTTGTCATTTAATTTAATGATTGTTTTTAAAAAAATTTTCTCGTTTTTTTTTTCTGTGGGAGAACGATTGGAGGGAAGGGGGGTCTTCGTTCGAAGGTGCAGTATTTAAACGCACGCATTCACGCACTCTCTCTCTCTCTCTCTTTCTCTTTCTCTCTCTCTCTCTCTCTCTCTCTCTCTCTCTCTCTCTCGATCATCGTCTTTTTTTTTTTTTTTCTAATTTATACTTCATCAGACATTCCAAATGATTTGGGAAATGATACGTTATCACATATCTCTTTTATCTCTTATCAGCAACATTCATTCAAACCGGATTTTTTATTTTTTATTTTTCGATAAATAAATAAATAAAATTTAAATTAATTAAACTCATTAATAGGAACATAAAAGAAAAAAAGAAAAATCTTGATTAAATTTTTTTTTTTTTTTTTGTTTGTTGTTAGGAATGCTGCGTTTATGATTTACAATTTTTTTGTTTGTTTGTTTGTTTGTTTGTTCGTCTCATATACGAAAAAATTTTAAATTCTGTCAATATCATAAACATTCCAAAAAAAAAAAATTATTATTATTAAGCGCGTAGAAAAACAAACAAACACACATCGGGGAAAGGAAGGAAAGAAAGAATTTCGGTCGTAAAACGTGTTTAAAAAAAAAAAATTTTTTTTTGCTTTGCTCTCGTTAAGAAAAACGTGTAGAATTTTTTGCTATAAATAATTAATTTATTATCATCGTTTTTTTTAAATATTGAATGTTGTTACAGGTAGTTAGTTGACAAAGAGCAAAAAAAAAAAAAGAAAAAAATATCGTTTTCATTTTAAATCGAAAACTCGACGACCTTGATCTTTGACCCCCACCTAAAAATTATTATTATTATTTAAATTTTTTTTTTCTTTTCAAACTCGTTTTAGAGTTTCCGTTTCCGGTAATTTCTCTCCCTTCCTCTCTTCTCCCCGTTCCTCCCTCCCTTTTCTTCCTCGTACTAAAAAAATTTTTTTTTTTTTTTTGAATCTTTCGTAATCGCGCCAAAATTTTTTTTAAATGTTTCGTAATCGCGCCAAAAATTTTTTTTTTTTTGAAACAATACCAAACGTAAATTAACGACGAAAAATTATTAATCTATAATTTAACTAAAATTTATTTTCACCGGAGAAACATTCCGTGTTATTATTATTCAAAAGCAGACGACGATTCGTTTAATTTCGTTTACGCGAGACGAAGGGGGCGGGGAGAGAGGGGAAAATAAATAAATAAATAATAATAATAGAAGGCGGTGTGATTGCGTCACGTCTAGCCAATTTTATTTATTCGTCTACGTCATTATCGATCTTAATGATAATGATGATAAAAAAAAAAAATTTTTTTTTTTATTAAAGAAAAAAGAATAAATAAATAAATAATTATTATTTGATGAACGTGGAAGTAGAAAGAGATGGTTTTTTTTTTCTCTTTTTATTTAATAATAATTAAATTCATCGGTGAGGGAGTTTTTAAAATGATTGAATAATAATAATAATAATAATAATATACGAGTAAGAGTAAATTGTAAATATTTAAACAAAAAATTTAAATGGATGATGATGATGATGAATATCGGAGTATTTTAAAAAAAAATTGAATTTTATTATTATTATTATCATTATTATTATTATTATTTACGTTTACTATTGATAAAATAATAATAATAATAATAGAGATCCCACGTATATATATATATATTTATGCATTAATCCATTTTTTATTTACGTTTTATATATAAAACGAACAACAAACGGTTGATTATTCATTTTAAAAAAAAATACTGAGTACTCGAAATATTGTTTGTTTGAGTGGTTGTTGTTGTTGTTGTTGTCGTTGTTACTTTGCCTAAATCGATTTTAACCTCCATAACTGTTTAGTCTGCTTTTAAAATTTAAAACGAAAGCTTCTTCTTCTTATTTTGATTGTTTAAAAAAATCGTTCGGGGGTGATTTTCGATAAAATTATTATTATTATTATTTTTTTGTTTGGTGAAATAGATGCGGGACATTTAAAATAGTGTTTTAATAAAAAAAAAAAAGTTTGGAAGTGGTAGTGGTGGTGGTAAGGAAGAAAAAGGAAGGAAAAGTTTAAAAATTTCAAGCGGAACGATGTTGGAATGTAATGGCGAATATAATTCGGTTACCCGATACGAATCCACGTAAAATTCCGGCCTACTACGAAAATACCAAAATCAAGGCTTCAACCCTATTAATAATAATAATAATAATAATACTAACGATATTCGTTAGCGCGACATGGAGTTATGATAGTAAAAATGATAAAAATGTCATCGGGGAAAACAAGAACAAGAACAACAACGATGGCGACAAACGAGTCGTTACCATTTTTACGGGAAGAAATTACTTAAATGATGATAATGATGATGATGATAATTACGAGGAGGACGACGACGACGACGACGATGACGACGTCGTCGTCGTACGAAAAAAAAAATCGGATCCGTTAAAAAACGTGACGATGTCGACGATGACGTCGACGTCATCGTCATCGTCATCGTCAAACGGAATAAAAAGTGCAATAAAAGATTTAGAAAAAAATCAGGGTTACCAATCGAATTATTCGACTTTGCACAAAAGGAAAAAAACAGGGAGGCGGATGATAATAAAAAGGATAAAAGATAAAAAATATTTTTTATCAGAATACGTTATCGATGACGAATCGAGATATGATAACGTGAGTCGTCGTGGAAATAAAGTACGAAACGAACGGAAATCGTTTTACGATGGCGGTGAAAAAATAATAATACCGGAAGAACGTAATAGTGCAATAATCAAATCTAAAAATAATAATAATAGTAAAAATCCTAAAATATGGATGAAAACGATAGTGAGAGGGAATGGTAATTTCACGCCGGAAATACAATATTATAATAATTATTTACACCGTAGGAAAAATCCAAGGAAAAATTATTATAATGATTACGCGACGACGACGACGCGGAGTCGTTTCCCTTCGACTACGTCGACGTCGACGACTCGTAAACCGGAAATTGGTAAAATATACATATTAGCACCTCCGCCGAAAAGATTTCATAATCGTTATAATAAATATCCTAATTATAATCAAAACGAAAGTGGTAGTAAAAAATGGAAAAATGAAAATTTAACGTGGCACCAGAATGTTTGGTTTAATCGTACTTCCGTTCCACGACACGATTTTAATTATTCCGTTTGGAATAAACGCGGTAAGTTTTTTTTTTTTTTTTTTTTTTTTTTTTGGTGCGTGTTCAGATTTACGGCAACAATACGAACGATTTTTTTTTTATTTTTTTATCCGGAAGAAAACAATAAAAACAAAGACAGACGATGATGGGCGACGTTTAGTTTTTTGTTTGTTTGTTTGTTTGTTGTACAAACGAGACGCGAGTTATTACGCGTAAATTGATGGTAGTTGGACAGACGAAAACAATTTAATGTAAAATCATTTAAACGATGTAAAATTACTGTTATTATTATTAATAATAATAATAATAATAATTTTAAAAAATGTCATTTTAACTCGTTGGAAAAGGGTAAAGAGAGAGAGAGAGAGAGAAAGAAAGAAAGAGAGAGAGAGAAAGAAAGAAAGAGAGAGAGAGAGAATCGGTTTACGAAAATTAAACCAAATTAAACCTTTTTAAGTAATAATTCTTTTTTTTTTCGTCTTCTGCTTTTTTTTTACGTGACGTCAGGTTGACTTTTTTTCTCATGACAAAATTATTATTATTATTTTGTAAAGGTTATCATTCCTAACGATAATTTATTTAAATATTTTCTTTTTTTATAAAAAAAAATTTGTCGGAAATTTCCGCCATTTTGTTTTTTTTAACCGTTTTTTTTTTATTCATATCCTACAAATCGTGGGTTCGAAAAACAAAAAAAAAAAAATTTATCGATTGGATATCGTTTTTTATTTTATAAATTTTTTATTTTAACAGTTAGATTCGAGCCCTCCCCCCCTTCTCCCCTCCCCCCCCAAAAAAAAAAAAATTAAACAATGAATCATTAAAAAAAAAAAAAAAAAAACGTATAATTATTAATAAGTTTATAAGCGCGAAAAAAAATTAAAAAAAATTATGAAGCCACTGTTCCGTTTCCCCCACGGCTGACAACATATCAAAAATTAAAATACGTTAATAACTTGGGAAGTTAAAAAAAAACCGTTGAAGAAACGTAAGAAAACATTTAAATACGTTACGATAAAATTATACTCGCGGGTTTATTATATTGAAGAAAGAAAGAAAAAATGAACTCACCGCCTTCTTTGATTTTTTTTTTTTTTTAAATTTTTGGCGGGTTTTTTTTTTTTTTGTTTCGTTAATTTTTAATACATTTTCTTAACGTAAACAATCGAATATGATTTCTATTTTCGTTTTTTAAGGGGAGGAAGAAAGGGGAGGGAGGAAGGGGAAAAGTGCGATCAAACGTTAAACAGACAAACAGATTGACAGGCAGACATTGATTGATTGAAAATAAATCGAATCGATCAAATCGATTTAAATCGAATCGAATTCCAAAAAATTTCTTTTTATAAATTTTTTTTCTCTTTAAAATTGTTATTAACTTTGACGTATTTATTTATTTTTTATTTTTTTCGTGACGTTTTATAATAAAATTTCTAAAACGGAAAAAAAAAGAAAAAATTTCTGCTTGGATTTCGTTAAT
The DNA here is from genome assembly GCF_000006295.1 of Pediculus humanus corporis. Lineage (NCBI taxonomy): Eukaryota > Metazoa > Arthropoda > Insecta > Psocodea > Pediculidae > Pediculus > Pediculus humanus. The sequence goes on along the minus strand of NW_002987464.1, from coordinate 31,082 downwards.
AGTTTTATATTTCGTCTGCTTAAAATAAACAACGATATGCTTTTTTTATATACAAAGGAATTCTTTCCCGTTGAAAAGGTTTCGGTTTTCGAAACAAAATTATTATTATTATTTTTTGCTGATATTCAAAAATTAATAAAAGCAAATCCAAAATAGCTTTTTAAAATAAAATTCGTATCGAGCGAAAATTTTCTTTTTTTTTCTTTCTATTCGTTTGTCGAAAATGGTAAAAGTTTTTCAAAATGGCTGACAAATGGAAGTTGTAGACAAAAATTTTCAAAATGGCTGCCGTGGCAGTTGTAGGAAAAAATTTTCAAAATGGCTGCTGTGGCAATCGTAGGAAAAAAATTTTCAAAATGGCTGCCGAATGGCAGTTTGAGTTTATAGTTAAAATTCGCCGCCATTTTTTTTTTTTTTTTAAATAAAAAAATTTCACGAGCGTTTCGAAAAAGAAATCAGGGGCGTAAGCTCAATTCACTTTTAAAAAAACCTTCGGGTTATTAATAAAAATAAAAAAAATAAATTAAACGGCGTCAAAAAAAAAAAAAATTTATTTTTCTGCTGACAAATGATTTTAAAAAATTATTTTTTACCTTTGAGGCGTTCTTTTTTTTTTTTTTAAATTTTTGTAACGGTTTTTTACGAATTTTGAAAAATTTTCGTCGTAAAAAATAGAAAAAAAAAATTCGGCAAACGGAAGTAGTTTCGGATGAAAAAAAAAAAAAAAATTTTATTATTAATTACTAGGGAATTATAAGTAGAGAGGTCAAATGGGCGGGATAGGGGTAGGAGGGGAAGGTCGAATCAAATGCATCCAATATATATATATATATGGAATCTTCCCCTTTCCCTCCCCTTCCTCCTTCCCTCCCCCATCTTCTCATTTCCAGAACGAATCGTAAAATTTATTGATCGTGATCATCCGTCATCCGTTTTTTTTTTTTTTTTTTTTTTTTAATATAAATTTTATGGTTCCGTTCAATTCACGATTTTTTTTTTTTTTTATTTTGATTTGTTTTCGAACGTAAAAATTATTATTATTATCATTATTATTATTATTATCATTATCATTATCATCATCGTAGTAGTTTTCTCTAACGTACTTTCTTTTTTAAATTTTGAAAGGTTAAAAGGTTGAAATTTTAAAATCATATTTTACATGTTCGAAAAACGAAAAAAAAAAAAACGAAAAAAATCAATAAATTAAATTTATAGGTCGTACGCGTCATCGTAGCATAGAGTAAAAAACAAAATAAAATAAAATAATTTCATAGAGTAACTAAAAAAAATTTTTACTTTTTTTGCGTCTTCTTTATTATCGTGGCATAAGACAATAATAACAGTAATAACTCCCGGTGATGTTATGACAATTTAATTTATATACGTTTATTATTATTATTATTATTATTTTTTAATAAATATAAAAAAAACGTATTTAAAACAATAATAATAATAATAATAATAATAATAATAATAATAATAATAATAATAATAATAATGATGATGATGATGATGATGATGATGATGATGATGATGATAATAAATAAATAATAATAAAATTTAAAGTCGGCGAGTTTTTTTTTTTTCTTTTCTGGAAATTTTTTTTTTTTTTTAGGAATTATCGGTTACGAGTTTTATTATTATTATTATTTTTTTTTTTTTTTTCGTTCGTTTTTTTTCCCCGAATAATAATGATGATGATAATAATAATAATAATATTTATATATAAAAAAATAAAATTATTGATTCGTGTGTTTTTGTAAAACGTTTTTATATTGATTAATGACGTATCAAAATGTTTTTTTTTTTTTTTTTTGGTTTTAAAAAAAAAACGAATCGTGTTTGTCCGTTTGTTCGTTCGTTTGTTCGTTTGTTCCTTCGTTGGTTCGATTTAATTGATTTCCAATGGCTATTAAATGCCGGAACGAAACATTTATTAAAATTTGATTTTTGTTTGAATGAATTTTTTTTTTTTTTTGGGTTGTTGTTGTTGTTGTTGTAGTTGTGGTTGTTGTTGTTTTAAATCGTGTTTTTGTCAGGTTTATGTTTACGGTGAGAGATTTTGATAACCGAAAAAAGAAAAAAAAGAAAAAAAAACGTGAGCGAACCAATTAACACGAGTTAGGTAATAAAAACCCGTTTTAAAAATTTTTCCCCCCCCTTCTTCTTTCCCCACCTTTCTCTTTCCTCTACCCCTCCCCCTTCACCTACCTCCCAGCCCCCCTTCCGGTTTTTTCTTTCGTGTCGCGAAAAGTTTTCCTAAAGTTGTCGCATGTTTGAGGAAAAATTTTTTTTTAGATTTCCATAGGGGGAAAAAGAAAAAACCCCAAACGGGAGATTTATTATTATTATTATTATTATTTTTTACCAATGATAAATTACGAAACGATAATAATAATAATAATAATAATAAGAAAGGAAAATTATAGCGAGCTATAAACAATAGAACGTTAAAAGAAAAGAAAAATTGGCGATTGTTTTAAATATAAAAAAAAAAAAAAGGCAGGCGGTTCGATTCAATCGATATTAAATCAATTATTAATTCGATATTGAATTCGATAAATCAATCAATCCATCGATCGATCGATCGATTGATCGATAGATTGATCGATAGATTGATCGATAGATTGGTTATAAAAAATGTATTACTGAACCTCCGAATAATAATGTCAGAAAGGTAAATGACAATGTTTATGTTCATGTTTGTGTTATCACGCCTTAGAATAGTTAGGAGGTTAATTACACGCTTTCTACCTTATCTTAAACATAATTTATGTTTTTTTTTTTTTTTAAATTATTATGTTGGAAAAAAATTTATTATTATTATTATTATTATTATTATTATTATTATTATTATTATTTTATTTCACGGTTCATCGAGTAAATTAATTATTTTTTAGTTTTTTTTACTTTGAGTAATTAAAACGAAGTCAAGAAAAAAAAAAAAAATGTCGGTCGGCGAAAAGAATTCGAATATCAGCGTTTTATCACGTGATTTACTTTTTCTCTCTCTCTCTCTCCAGCAGGCATAACGGAATTTTAATAGCAAAATATCCACGTGACCGGTGTTCCAGAATTATGACGACATCCGCTCCAGGTTTTTTTTTTTGCTGTGATTTATTATTGAAAAGGAATAAAATTATTAAATGTCTAAATCTGGACAATAACTTCCGGGTTAATATTTAATCGTTTCCGATACGATTTCCGGTTTTCCCCCACGCTAATAATAATAATAGTTTTAAACGATGATTTTGTATTGTTTTGTTTCTTTTCTAAAAAAAAAAAAAACTTCTTTTCACGATTTTTTTTTACTGCTCTCTCTCTCTCTCTCTCTAAGAAATAAAATAATTTTTTTATTGCGTTTTTTTTTTTTTTGGAATTCCAAAAAAGTGAAGAAAAAAAAATGAAACCTAAGTTAAAAATAGAAGATTTTTTTTTTTTATTGCTTCAATGATGGTGAACAATTTAAAAGATTCGAGTTTTTTTTTTTTCTGTTAATTTGGCAACGGATTTTTTTTTTTATGTTTCGGTTTTTTTTTTTTTTTTTTAATGGCGGTTCGTTTAATTCCCTAAAAAAAAAAAAAATAATATTTCCGTAGAAAAAATAAGTCATAGAGGAAGATAAACAAATTTATCAATCGTGTGTTTCCTTTGTTGTAACTTATTCATTTAAAATTTGTTTACTCTATGATTTTCCGATGCTTTTGTTTAACAAGGCTGTGATTTGGCGCGTAAAATTTTTTAAAATCGTTACGTAAATCGTTTTTAATGAAATATTTTAATCATAAAATTTTAGCGTTAGGAAAAACTTAATTAATGATTTCGTACCTGTACAAACTCGTATTAAATGTGGAAAATGTTATAAAAGAAAATTAGAAAAAACAAAATGTCGGACGTAGTAGAAAACGACACAAGGTCGTAACGTTTATTAAAACTTATTAATTGTCGTTTGTAAATGTTCGACATTTTTTTTTCGTATCTATTTATTGATTTTTTCTCACGTCTTATGTAAAATTTTAATTTTTTTTTTTTTTGGAAATAAATACATTAAAAATCCAAGATGGTTGTTAAATCGTTAAAAAAGGGAAATTATTATTTGTTGTTGTTTCAGGTTGCGGTTGTTATGCCTTAGGATCTGACCACACGACTTGCGATGTTGTTACCGGACAATGCAAATGCAAATCGAATGTTACTGGAAGAGCATGCGATCAATGTTTGGTAATTATCGTTTATAGTACTCCAAAATAAAGATGGCGGCGAGGGTTATTAAAGAGTTTTTGTAAAATTTTCAGAGTCGTCATTGGGGACTCACTTCCGGTCATGGTTGTCGACCTTGCGATTGCAACGTAATCGGTTCTATTTCTCCATCATGCGATGTCGAAACGGGACAATGTACGTGCAAACCTGGAATCGGTGGATTAAAATGCGATTCGTGTTTACCCAATCATTACGGATTTTCAATAAACGGTTGTTTAGAATGTCAAGAATGTAAGGTTCCGGGTCACGTTTGCGATTTGGAAACGGGAAGATGCGTTTGTCCTCCCTACACGCAAGGAGTACACTGTCAAACGTGCGTGTCGAATTCGTGGGGACACAAAGGAATCAAAGGATGCACTCCTTGTTATTGCGATTCGGGGGGTTCGGAAAAAAGTCAATGCGATTTTTACACGGGAGAATGTTTGTGTCGTAAAGGATTTCGGGGAAGTCGTTGCGATTCTTGCGATCACGGTTTTTATAATTTTCCATTTTGCAAATCGTGCGAGTGTGATTTTGCCGGTACGAAATCCGAAACGTGCGACCCAATAACGAAAAGATGCGAGTGCGACGACGATGGCGGCAAGTGTCAATGCAAGGCGAACGTCATTGGTCAAAAATGCGATTCGTGTAAAAACGGTACGTTCGGAATACAGGAAGATAATCCGAACGGTTGCACTGCTTGTTTTTGCTTCGGGCGAACCGCATCATGCACTCAATCCGGACTTCACTGGAGTCAAATTCGAGCCGGACGTTCGAGAACGGTTAAAATCGAATACGATCCAAGTTCGCCATTTAAAAATTCATTACCCATCGATTCACAACAAATATGTTACATAAACGTAAGTATTCGTAACACCTGCCATTTGAAAATCTCGTGCAACAAACAAACAATTTTCTTTCATTTAAATCTGGTGGTTTACCTTTTTTAATAAATTACACACTACGTAATTATTCATTTTTGTCATTATTATCATTATCATTATCATTATTATTACCATTACGCCGCAAATGGAATTCATTTTAAATTTTATACAAATGATTAATGATAATATTTCTATTCGAACCTTGTTCGTACAAATGTTCTTTGTCATCATTTTTTTTCCTTCTTTCTATCGTTTGTTCGTTTGTTCGTTCGTTCGTTTGTTTGTTTGTTTGTACGAAAATCTTTTTGCCAGAATTTAAATTATACAATTAAGAAAAATATTTTAACACGAAATAACTTTTAACTCGACATTTTTCTTTTCTCTCTCGAAATTCGATATTATAAATCGTGTAGAGTGTGTGAGAGAGAGAGAGAGAGAGAGAGAGAAAATTTATTTATAATCTTTTTATTAATGTGATTGGTAACGAAAGAAAGAGAGAGAGAGAGAGATGAAAACATTATTTTTACAACACAATTTATATAAAAAATTGATTTACAGCTTGCATTTCCTGGAGGAGAAGAAGTGACCATCAACGGTGGATTAAATGTAACAAATAATCTTCGAACCATTCCAGGTGATACGGAAGATGTTAAAATAGGAATCAGTTATTTAATAGATACTCCAGTTTACTGGAAACTTCCTAAACAATTTTTAGGCGACAAGGTAAATTTTTTCTCTTATACAGACCAGTTTAATTGCAAAATAAATATAAAAAAAAAGTATGTCCGTCAATTTTATTTTGTGAGATTCCAAAAAAAAAAAGGTCGTGAGAGAGAGAGAGAGAGAGAGAGAGAGAGAGAGAGAGAGATGGAAACAATTCCAGTAACATGTTTTTTTTTTTTATAATAATAATAAAATTACAGTCAAAAGATTTAAATTTTTTTATTTTTTATTTTTTTAGGTTCTTTCCTACGGAGGTTATTTAAAATTTCACGTGGAAACAGAAGGCGGTAACACGTTGTTTCCTCCGAGTGTTTTATCAACGTATCCGCTCGTACAGCTTCAGGGAAATAGTAAAATTGTTTTGCAACATTTCCCTTTATTGCCTAATAAATTCGGGCATTACGAAGTCAGGTTCGTGTACCTTTTTTTTTTTTTATTATCATCATCATCATCATCGTCGTTCTCATTATCGAAAGATTATAATGCAAATGAATCGAAAAATGATGATGATGATGATGAGGATAATAAAGAAAATTTAATCCTGAATTTTTCTTTACAACGTTTTATATATTTAAATTATATAATCATTATTATTATTATTATTATTATTATTACTTATAGATTACACGAATCCCTTTGGCAAGATAAATATCATCCGGAAAAAAAAGTATCCAGAGAAATTCTCATGGTCGCACTGCAAAATATTCAACACGTATTAATCCGTGCATCGGAATCTGCGGATTTCAGGAAGGCGGTGTAAGTTTGAATTTTATTATTATTATTATTTGGGGATTTCGGGGATTTCGGGGATTAAGGATACGGTGATAATGGTATCGGAGGAGGGTGGGTTTGTTAATTAATTACTTTATTATGGTGGAATTAATATTAATAATAATAATTACGTAACGATTTAATAAAGCGGTCGTGGTTATAGAAAAGGTTAGTGGTTATAACCGTGACTAAAAAAATTTTCTTTTTTTAGATTAAAAGATGTTAGTTTGGATACGGCTGCCGCATCAAATGGATTGGCACTTGCCGGAGGTGTTGAACTTTGTGAATGTCCTCCGGAATACAATTCGACTTCTTGTCAAGATCCGAGCATAGGTTTTTACAGGTGGTACGATAAAGAAGTTAACACGGCAACCATTTTGATACAATTAGTCGGAGAAGCGAGACCCTGCGAATGCAATAACAGGTCGGATACCTGCGATATAGAAACCGGTTTTTGCCTGGTGAGAAAATTAAATAAGTTCGTCGATTACGAATTTACTAAAAAATAATAATAATAATAATTTTTTTTCTCTCCGAAGAATTGTTCGGATAATACCGGCGGACCGGATTGCGAACGTTGCGGACAAGGTTTTTACGGTGATCCTTTTTACGGTCCTTGTTTGAGTTGTCCCTGTCCCGAACCCGATAGGAATTTTGCGGATAGTTGTCACGTGATCGCGGGAAGAGAACCCATATGTAATTGCAAACCTGGTTACAGTGGAAAATTTTGCGACAGGTACGAACGCAATTCCTAAAAAATCACGTTATTATTATCATCATTTAAAATTTTTCATTAACGAAATGTGGATATTTTCAAGATGTGCCTACGGATGGTTTGGGTATCCGGAACGAACCGGAGGATTTTGTCAACCTTGCGAGTGTAATATCTACGGATCGGTGAGCGATGAATGCGATGAAAAAACAGGACAGTGTAATTGTAGGCCAGGTATCGAAGGAAGAGATTGTACCGTGTGTCCGACGGAAATGGTACTGACGCCAAAAGGATGTTCCGGTAACTAAACGGAAATTGTCTCACCCCCCACCCCCATCCCCTCGCATCACGTTTAAGTAAATTTCTTTTTTTTAAACAGTTTGCGAAGACGATTGTTCCGGTCTGTTGATAAAAGATTTTAAAAATTTAACGAAAAATTTAAACGACAGAGTAAGGCACGACATAAAAAATTTACAACCTCCCTGGGGAACGTTGAAAAAACTAGAAAAAAAATTAAATAACGTTAAAAACGATGTACGGGAATGGCGAAACACGATTCGGGATATAGATAACATAATTGAAAGCAACATTTCCGGTAATTTAAAAACAAAATCAAAACATTTAATATTAAAGGTAATTAATTTTAATAACTTTTCCCTCTCCCCCCCCCTCTCTCTCTCTCTCTCTCTCTAAAAATGGTTTTTCGTTTTTCGCAAGGCACATTCGATCGACGGCAAAGCGACGGCGGCAAAAAGCGAAGCATCATTCGCTAGAAAAGAATCCGATTTATTATTAAAAAGGATAAAAGATTTAAGAGAAGACGTGGAAAACACGATCGATAATTTAAAACATTACACACGTGGAAGAGATGATAACGTTATCAATGACGATACGACGGCATTGAAAGAAGGGAATCGTTTGCTCGAAAGTATAAAAAAAAGTCGTTTGCCGTCGAAAAAACAAACGTTCGAACGGATATTAGACACGTGCACGGGTGTTTTAAATACAACGATGCACATGACGGAAAGATATCCGGAAATGTGGGAAATGAAAGAAAATATGAAATTATTAAATGAAAAACTCGAAGATTTGGAAAAATATTTGGGGAAAATCGGGGAAACAACGCGAAAGGTAAGTATTTAAATCGATTCGGTGTGACGTGGCACGAGACGATAGATCCCAAATTGTGTCTCCTCCTTTTTTTTCCCAGGTTTTTAAATACTCGGGGGAAAATCATCACAAGATAAAACATTTGAATAAAAAATTAATTCACGCGAGTAAAGATTTGGAAGAGGAAGTCGAGGACGTGCAAAAAAAATCGGAAAATATTTTATTCGATGCGGATTCACGTCTCACGGAAATCCACGAAATGATAAAAAATTTAACACGAACATTGCCGAAGTTGAAAAATTTAACGGAAGTATTGAAAACTAAAGAAGGGATATTGAAAAATTTAAATCCGCTTTACGCGACGAAATACGTTAAACCCGCACAAAATCACGCGGAAAATCTTATGACGAAAGCACTGGAATTAAAAGAGTAAAAAAGATTTTTATAAGTGAAACGGCAACGAGACGAAATCCGAAAATACAACATTATTATTATTATTATTATTTTAGATTGTTTAACGCGACTACGAAAGACACGAGTTCGGCATTAACGGCTAGCAAAAGATACGAAGATATAATAAAAGATTTAGAAGCGGCAAAAAAAGCAGCAAAAGAAGCCGTCAATTCCGAATTGATGTACAAGGTAACAAACAAACAAACAAACAAACGTTTGTTTGTTTGTTTGTTCGTTTCAATTATAACGATTAACGCTTTTTATTAAATTTAGATATTTCCACGTGAATTCGACGAATCCATATTGAAAAGATCAGACATATTGAAAATATTATCGACACGTTTGAAAAACACCGGAAGTCGTCAAGGTGAAAAAAATATAAATTTAAAAACTCAACTGGAACGTGAAAAAGAAATTGTTAAAATGGTTGAAGATATAATTAGACAAACTGGAATATCCGATAATAAATTATCCGATGAATTAAATAATTTGGAAAATAATTCCAGTAAGATTTTAGAATTTCAATTTTTTCCAGAATTTCCGTTTCCGTTTTAATATCAGTTTTTTTTTTTTTTTTTTTTTTTACGTTTAAGGTACGGTGGAATCCATATTGGAAAACGTTAAAAAATTAAATGATAAACTTAATGAATCCGTGGAAATGATGGCGGCGAAAAAATTATTGATAAACGATTTGAAAAATAAAATGTCGAACCTGGATGAAAAATTAAATGCGAACAATGTGGAAAATTCTAAAAAACAAAGTCCGCCATCTTTTTTTTTTTTTTTAATACTAAACTTCCGTCGGAAATGTTAATAATAATTAATTTTTTTTTTTTTTTTTTTTTGTTGTTTTAGTCGAGGATAGTTTAAAAATAAATCGTAAAATTTTTGAATTGTTAAAAGACGTGAATAAAACAAACGAAGAGAATAAAATGAGAAAATTCAAAATGTCGGATTTGACAAACGGTTTGGGAAAATTAAAAAATAAAATAACGGAAGCTAAACACGCAGCGGAAAGCGTGAGTGTAAAAATTTTCCTCGTTTGTTTTTAACGGTATTTTATTTAATTGTCATCACGTGATTTTTTTTAGATTCGTTTGTCTTTGTCGAGTAATTCTACGAAAGGTTGCGTGAGATCGTATAAAATTTCCGGTTTACAACCGACGACAACCAATCGTTTGGTTGTTGCATTAACCGTCGATCCCATACAATCCAACAGGATGATTTTCTTTTTACCCAGCATGACGACGGTGAGTGTTTAATATTTTTTCAAAAATTCCGAAATTGTGATTAAAAAAAATTTTAAATGCCTTTTTCCAGTCTGATTTCATGGCGCTGGAAATAGTTGATGGAAATATAAGATTCGTTTGGGATAACGGCGGTGGACCTGGAATCATATCGAAAAGTCTTTTACACGGTGTTAAAAAAAAAGGACCGAAATGGTTTAAAATAATCGTCGAAAGGTGCGATAATCAATCAATTTTTTTTTGTCAAGTTGTCGCTCTGACTCGTGCGTCAATTGTTTCCGTTTTTTTTTTTTTTTACAGGGTTAGCCACACTGCAAAATTATGGCTTCACACGGAAGAATCCACGAGCGTGAAACCCGTGACGAATTCGTCGAATCCAAATTTCGGAAGGTTGGACGTGAGTTCGAACGATGAAATTTGGATCGGGGGGTTACCACAAAATTACGATAGGCCCCCCGAAATATTATCACTCCAACAGGGTCTTCCAGGATGTTTGCATTCGTTGAATTTGGACGATAGACCGATCGGTCTATGGAATTATTACACGGATTATTCCAACAGTTGTTCGGCATGCGAAAAAGGGTAAGTAGGAAAACATTTTTAAAATGAAAACTCGACGGGTATTATTATCATCATCATCATCTTCTGTCGCAGAATCGATAGCGTCGTTGACGGTTCGATATATTATTTTAACGGAAAAGGATATTCACTTTTGAAACACGCGCCAAAAGCGATTTACAACAGGTATCAATTTAGCGTCGCTCTCAAATTTAAAACCTACGATGATAATTCCATATTGTTTTTAGCCGTGAGTGCAGATAAGGTAATTTTACCCCTCGCCCCCCGCCCCCTTGCCCCCCATTTTATTTTATTACTCGAGTGACGTCACGTCGTTAATTTTTAAAACAGTCTCGATACGCGTCGTTAACACTCAGAGATGGAAGAGTCGTTTTTCAAATCGGTTACGGTGGCGAATCGCAATTGGAAATGAGCAGCACGAAAAAATTCAACGATGGTAATTGGACGACGGTGGAAGCGAGTAGAAATTTCGACAGGAGAAGAATCATAGAAAAAGGTTCGAGTGCCCCCTTTTTTTTTTCATAATCTCCTACCACGAAAATAATCCGAGGATGATGTCATTTTTGTTTGTTTCCGCGCAGGACTTTTAAAAGTCGAAGATGAAATGAAAGAAGCAGCACCCCCGACTCCTCCGATGCAATCCCAAATTCCCGAATTGGCAACAGCTGATTATTTAGTCGGGGGTTTCCCACCCGGTTACGATTTCGGTTTTCTTAACCTTCGTTTACCTCAACCTTTTTTAGGATGCATGTCGGATGTTTTTATAGAAAAAGATATTTATAATTTGCTCAAGGGTAAAACAAACGGTGTTGAAACTTCTTGTGCTGATAAGGTATTTAAAATCCTTTTTGAATTTATTATTATTATCATCATCATCATTATTCTCACAGACGGGAAATGGTTTTTGTTTATTTGTTCGAAGGTATTAAAAACTTCGGGTTTTCACGGTAAAGGTTATTTAAAATTAGAAGCGACGCGTTTGAAAAAGGATTCCTCGTTCGGACTTGCTTTGCGTACCTTTCAACCCAACGCCATCGTACTTCTAGCAAATGGTATCATACAAAAAATAACAGCAGACGACGGTAAAAATTACGAAAACGAAATAATATCAAACGATGTTGAAACGGGAAAATCGTTGGGAGAAGAAAGAAAACGTGAAAGTTATTATTCGGTATCGTTGGTAGAGGGTAGAGCGGAAGTGAGAATAAACGCGGGAACCGGAGTCATAACTTTAGTGTCGCAAAAACTTTGCAACGATGGAAGATTTCATTCGATAAGAGTCGTTAAAATGGGTAGAAAACTCGAACTTAGAGTCGATGACGAATTACAATCGTCTTCTGCTTTACCAGAGGGTGCGATAACGGTCAAAGCAAAAGATTTATATTTGGGTGGACTTCCGGAAAAAATTGACGGTTCGATATACGTATCGGACACGACACCTTTCGTCGGAACGATCAAAGATTTGCTTTTTAACAACGCGTAAGAAAAAAAATTTTTTTTTTCGTACCTGAAAACAACAACAAAATCGATGAGATCGAATTAATTTCCTTTTTTTTTTTTTTAAAGTTTGCACTCGTTCGATAAACCGTTATTTGCAAAAGGAGTCGATATCGGAAGATTGGGACCGGAAAACGTCGATAACATGACTTTTCCGGAAATGACAAAGTTACCACCGCAAAATCATTATCAATGTTATAGATCTCGTAAATACGCATTGGATCCGAGGGGAGCCAAATTGGGAGATTCTTTAAATTCTTATATTCAATTACACATGAGGAGACGTGGAATTTTCCAGAAAAATTTCACAATTCAAATCGATTTGAGAACATTTCATCCGAACGGTTTATTATTTTTCGTACCGGTAAATATCCTAATTGTCTCCTCATTTTAATTAAAAAAAAAAAACGTCACGGGAAAATTTTTTTGTTTATTTATTTTCCAGGGATCCAACAAAGGCGGAAAACAAAAACATTTTCTTTTATCCCTGTTTAAAAATGGACATTTTCAAATCGTCGTGAAAGCTAAAAAAAAATTAGAAATTTTATCGGAATCGAAAATGAATAACGGAACGTGGCAAACGGTGAGTGATTGAAATTTTCATTGACCCCCCACGAAAAACAAAATTATTATTATTATTATTAATAATTTTTCCCAGGTTTTATTAAAACGAATCGATAAAAAATTAAACGTTTTAATTAACAAATCCGAACAAATGAAATTAAAACTTCCGAAAAGGTTAAATTTGGATCATTCGATATTCATCGGTGGAACGTCCGAACACGGTCCCGTGGATTCATTCGTAATTATCATTATTATTATTATTATTTAAATTAATTTTAATATGATAAATGAGGATTTTAATTTCTGTTTTTCGTTTGTCGAAGGTTTCGAAACAACCGGGATTCACGGGATGCGTTAAAAATTTTAAAATAAATAATCAAACGGAAGATTTAATTGGTGAAAATTCACTTCATCAAGGAGTCGGTCAATGTTTTCCCAACGTTGAAAAAGGATCCTATTATTCGGGTGACGCCTTTATAGCGTACGGTGAGTGAGTGTGAAGGTTTTGAAACTGTTTCAGAAACATTCACCGATAGACTTACCCCTTCCATTTATGCTTACGTCATTCTTTTGTTTTTGGCGGGCTCACTCGCACAAACGTTTTCTCGGCATTAACCGTTTCGCGTTTTGTTTTCATTGTTTTTATTTATTTTTAGCGGGAAAAAATTTGACCTTGGAATCGTTAATATCGATTGAAATTGAATTTCGCACGTCGGAAATGAGCGGGATATTGATAAGTTTTTCAGATTTTACTGATCAACCCGCCGTTTCTTTGGAAATAAATAACGGAAAGGTTTGTTCTGTCATTTTTTAAAATTATAATTTAAATAAAATAGAATAAAAAATTAAAAAAAAAGGTTTACGATGATGATGATGATGATGATGGTATTCGTACAGGTTATATTTTCCGTTGTCGACGCGTCGTCGACCGTTAAATTCAAATTAGTACACGAATTCATGTCGGAATACGTTGTTTGCGATAACAAATGGCACAGGATACACACAATGTTGGAAAACGATCAACTCACAATGAGAATCGATCAAACGGATGTTAAATATAATTTCACTCGTGACGAATACGATTGTTTAAACGTACCGATAACGACAACGGCTCCAGTGTACATAGGAGGCCTTCCAGAAAGATTAACGTCGAGTGGGAAACCCCTCCTGGAAACGAGAGATAATTTTAAAGGATGCATGAGAAATGTCGTCATTGGTGATAAGACAATAGATTTTACACATGTTAAAATTCGTCATAACGTTTTGATCGGTTCTTGTCCAGCAAATAATAATCATTACAAATAATAATTAGGTATTATTATTATTATTATTATCAAATGCAGGTAATTAACTCTTTTTTTTTTTCTCTCTCGATTGTTTTTAATTTATTTTTTTTTATACTGAAATCGTGTTGTTACCAAGTTTTAAATTATATTTTTAATAATATATATATATATATATGTGTATGTAATTCTAAGGTCTCTGTTTGCTATAAAGAATTGGAAACTGGAAAATTCCATAATTAAATGATTATCATTATCATTAATTAATAAACGATGGAATAATAAAAAAAACTTTAACACATTTATGTGATAAAATAAACAATCGACTCACTACTAGCCATATTTTCATTTTCATTTTTTTGTTGTTCTAATTGTAGTTACACTTTTTAAATGAAAAAAAAAAAAAAAAAAAAAACACATCACTGCCATTAATTATAAGTAAATTATTATTATTATTATTAATATTTTTAATGTTATAAATGTACCTTCGAAAGAAAGAAAAGTTTTTTTTAGGTTTAGTAATATTGTATGTAGAGAATTTGAATTAGCAATGAAAAGTGAATTCAATAATAATATGTATTTATTATTATTATTATTATTGTTGTTGTCGTGTGAATTGTACTTAGAACCTAACTGATTTTTATATAATTATTTATTAATAAAACATATACATTATTTTAAGTAAAAAATTTTACCTTTTTCTTCTGTTTGTTTGTTTGTTTATCGAGTTTGTTTAATCGATTGAGTTTTTCAGTTCTCGTCTTTTGTGCACTTTATAACTTTTTACCATTTTCATAATCAAAGCAAGAGATAATTACCAATTTATATATTTTTCTTTTTATTCCACTTTAAACTCCATGATTGAAATAAAAACATATTATTATTATTATCATTTTAAACAAAATTTTATTGCTTTCTCAAGTTTTATCTTTTTGGAGAGAGAGTTTTTTATGAAGATGAATTATTATTAACATTCAGTTTAAAATGAAAATGTAAGTAAATAAAACTTTAGGTAAGCTTTTTAATAATGACATCAATTGGGTTTAGTTCGTGAATCAGAAAACCAATAATAATTATCATCATCATTAATAACAATAATTAATAAATATCATTTTTTATTTAATATTATTAAGATAAGAATATATGGCGAACGTTAATTATAATTGATAATTATATAAAATAAATAATTATTGGAAAAATAATGAATGGCACAAATTAGCACAATATGAAATTGGTTAAATTTTATTAATATCATAAATTAAAATAACTTTATTAATTATAACGAAATATTTTTATTCTAATAATAATAAATAATTCACTTTCTATTTATTCATTTGAAAATAAATTTTTTTTTTTTTTTTTAATTCAAACTTGACATTGACAACGTTAATGTATTCAGTTTCCGTAGGGGGAAAAAAATTAATTTCATTTAAATTGATTTTATTTAATTAATTATTAATAAAAAATTATTTTAATTATTTATTAATTAAAATAATAATCAAATTTTCGTTTGATAAATATTTACTTTGGATTTTGTCGTCATTTCAAACACTGCAACGACTAACGGTTTCAAAAAATGACGCCGCCATTTTGTTTTTACTCGTTATATTATTTCAGTGAGGCTAGGAGACAGACACACACACACATATATATATATTTTTTTTTTTAACATCATAAAAGTACTTCTTAAAGAAGTTTTATTGTATTTATATTTTATTATATATTTATTATGTCTAGGTATAAAATAATTAGGCTTTGATATTTGAATTTATGGAAACAGAAACATAATTGTTCTGTTATTAGTGACTATTATAACATTCATTTACAACGTAAGTGGATTTTTTTTTTTTTTTTTTTTTTTTGCGCTCTCATTTTCGGGTCGCGTTTCATTCCGTGCATTTCTACATTAGTAATAAATATTTTATTTTATTATTATTAATAATTATTTTAACGTGTGATCGTATGAAAAAAAAATAAATAAATAATGTTATTAAATTTAATTATGGCGTAACATCAAATTTCGGTCGTATCATGTCATTCATTTCAATCGTAATCTTCTTAGAGTGTAGGCTTCAATGCACGCTTATTTAAAATTTGATTTGAATTTTTTTTTTTTTTTGTGTTTTTGATTAATAAATTATACATAATCGATAACTTTAATTAAAAGAAAAGCATAAGCATTTAAAAATAAAATAAAATAATTTAATTTTACAGAATGACAGAGGATTTAGATGTAGAAGCCATGCTGGAAGCGCCTTTTCAAAAGCATAAGGAGGTGGGTATTTAATCTTTTTTTTTCTCTTTTTTTTATTATTATTAACATTTACATAAATTTATTTAATTTTGCTTTTATTTTTATTTTTTTATTTTTTATTATTTTTTTTTTTGTATGTTTTTTTTTTTTTTTATATATATATATGTCTTGGGAATAATGTGTAGTTTATATCCTATCACAATCTATCTACAATCGTCCAAAAATTAATAAAAAAAAAAACAATTTAAAACCAAAATAATTATTTTTTTTTTTTAAAAAAATTTATTGCAAGAAAGGTACGTTAATTAAATTTAATTTTGTATCATGTAAGCCACTTTTTAAATTAATTATTTACACTTTATGAATTTTTTTTTGTGATGAATAATTATTTATTTATTTGTAAAGAAATTGAAAATGTGTAAATGATGCCTTTTCGGAATTGGGGGGTTTGTTTTTTTCTCTTATCGATAATTATTATTATTAATCAATCGATTTCTAATTTTTTTTTATCGAATGTGTTTTTAATAGAGAAACTATGAAACAGGTACACTCGAATAACATAAAAATTGTTTATTTAACAATTTCATGTTGTGTCGAATGTTTTGTAATGAGATAAAATAATAAACGATAAAATCGACTGTAACATCTTTTATTTAAAAAAATTGTGTTTTATTTTATTTTTATTTATTTTTTTTTGTTTAAAAATGTGAATTTATAAAAAAAGTTATGAAATGTTGCAGATGATTGTTGGTGAAATAAAAATTATCACAAAAAAAAAATTCTTAAAAAAAAGTACAAACAAACAAACAAACATGGACAATATGTGTATATGAGTTATTATTTATTTATAGGGGGTTAATTTGATTTTAAATTTTTACAAAAATAAATAAATAAAAAGTCATCCGAAAGTGACCAAACACACACACACTCACCGTTTACAAAAATTAAATATATATAAAATTTAAATAAAATATAAAAAAAAAGTAATAATAATAATAATAATAATTATTATAATAATTATTATGAACGAGCAAAGAGAAATTTTGAAAGAATGAACCGTTTAGAAATAAATAAAGAAGGTATGTCGTTTAAAAGTGGCAAAAGTTGTTATTTTTTTTTTAAAAAATAATAATAATAATAATAATAATTTTTTTTTGAAAAAAAAAAAAAGAAAAAAAAAATTTAATTTTGTGTGATATTAAAAATTCTGAAAAAATGCCCTTCTGTTGCTTAGGAACAATGAGATGAACACAGGAATGGCTGCTTGGTTACTGCACCTGAAGAAATTAACTATCAAGTTCCAAGACAGTCCATGGACTTCTACAGTACTGATTCATTCTGTCATCATATTATTAATTTCTATTATTATTATTATTTATTTATTTATTTATTTATTTATTTTCATTTTGCTTTTCCTAAATTTTCTTTACTATTACAATTTTTTTTTTTTTTTCTTTTTTTTTTTTTTTTTTTTTTTAAAATATCTAAGATGTATCCATTAATTAATTAATTAAATTGTTTAATATTTGTTTATTTAAACAATTTAATATGAGTTGTAAGTGGGAGGGGAGAAGGGGGGGGGGGAAGGGTGTGTATGGAAACAGAAATTAATGGATGCATCTTTGAAATAGGGAAGAAAAAAAGGAAAAAGGAAAAATTTTTATTTTCTAGGTATAAAAGTTGTGTCGCATTATGTTGTTATAAAAAAAACTGTTTGAGAGGTTTTTCTTTGTGAACCTCTTCAGGTACTCTTTACATTTATTTTTTTTTTTTTTTTTGTTTTTGTTTTTTTTTTTTTTTTTTTTTTTATAGGAATTTCTTTTGCAAAAAAAAAAATTTTTTTTCTTGCAACACCACCGACAGGTAATTGAAACGCAAGTTACTAAATAATTTCCCATTAAAACAATAATAATAATAATAATAATAATACTTATTATTATTATTATTAATACGATCGATGAAGAAGAATTACTAACTAAGGATTTTTTTTTCTTTCTTTTTCTCTCACTCTCACTCTTACTCTCTTTCTATTTGTCTATCTCTCTCTCTCTCTATCATTTTCTCGTGATTATCCGAATCGTATTGATGATGACGTTAATGGATTGGGTTGTTGTTAACGATGAGAAACGTTTCTTAAACTAAAAATTTTTTGTTGTGTGTGTGTGTGTGTGTGTGTGCACGTGTGTTTGCACGTGTGCGGGTGCGTGTGTATGTAGTCAATAGATAGAAAGACACGAAAAAGAAAATTATTAATTGATATTTATCGAGTCTTTCGAATTATCGATTAGGAAACGTTTCTCATTTTTTTACTACTATTATTATTATTATTATTTATTTATATATGATCCCAATACCTTATTAGGCCTGAGACATTTTTTTTTTTTTTTTTTTTTGTATAAATATTATATATGTATATATATATATATATATATGTGTGTGTGTAAAATGATTAAAAGTATAAATATAAAAATATATATATGTATATATATATATATAATATCTCTGGTTGTATAGAAGATTGAAAGACTGTCTCTCTTACAGAAGTTTAAAGCCTCTTGACGTGTCGACCTAGCGTAGCATTTCATAATATCGATATCATGTCGTGTTGAAACTAGGTAAGTTGGGTCGAGTCTTTCGCTCTCTCTCTCTCTCTCTCTCTTTTTCGTTCGTTCGATCGCTAGCTCGTTTGCTCGCTCGCTCTCTCTCTCTCTCTGTCTCACTCAATCACTGACTGACACTATATCCATCCATCCTCCAAAAAATGTGTGTGTAATAATGATGGGGTTGGCGGAGGACAAAAAAAAAAAAAAATGATCAATAATATTGATACACACGAAAAGAAAGAAAGAAAAAGAAATGATAATAATAATAATAATCACAGCAAAACGTTGAGGAGGAGGAGAAAAAAAAATTATTTATTTATTTACTTATTTATATACCCGGACATTATTATTATTATTTTTTTTTTTTTTTATTGTTTGGCCGCGTGTTATTATCATTATCATCGATATGAGAAAGTTTTTTTCTACTTTTTTTTTTATTTATTTATTTATTTTATTTATTTATTTATTATCATTATTATTACTACTACATGCCAAATGATAAAAAAAAAAAAAAAAAAATCCCAACAGCAACAACAACAACAACGACAACAAAAACTTTCAGGTTCGCCCTTGTAAAATCAAAAAAAAAAAAAAACCTTAAAATTATATTTATAAAACGTATACTAACATTTTTACGTCTTCCATTTTGTTTTTTTCGCTCTTCGTCACTACGGTGTGATTCTTCATGTGATTGCAATCCTCAATTTGGCTATTCGTAGGAACCCAATAAAACCGGAAAGGAATGTCAAAATGGAAAAGACAAAGAACGGCCTCGTGACAGGAGTAGAGATAGAGATAAAGACAGAGAAAAAAGGTTTGTTCGTTGGTTGATTTTTAATCTTTTCCTGTTGTTTTGATAAATTTTGTGATGATTAATGCTGATGCTGATGTTTTGTTTTTTTGCAGAAGCAAAAGAGACCGATCTCATTCAAGAGACCACGAAAAAAGAAGTAAGAGGGACAGGGATAAGCACGACAAAAGAAGTAGAAACAGGTATGGACTGAAAAATAAGGGAAATCATTTATTTATTTTAATTTTTATGTTATAACATATTTCTTTAATATGTAGTCGAAGTAGACACAGTCGGGATAAAGACAGGCACAGTAGTAGGGAAAGAGATAGGGATCGTCACAGTCGCGAAAGGGATCGTCACAGTAGTAGGGAAAGAGATAGGAATCGTCACAGCAGGGATCGGGATCGTTACAGCAAGGATAGAGATCGACGGAGCAGAGACAGGGATAGACACAGTCGGGAAAGGGATCGTTACAGCAGAGAAAGAGACAGGTACAGGAGTCGAAGGAGATCGATTTCGCCCAACAATTTAGCTCCACATTTGTTAAATAATGAATATGCTTATAAAAAATATGCTTCGTACAGGAAATCTCCAACTTTGTAAGTTTTATCATTATTATTATTATTATTATTATTATTTTGGTTTTTTTTTTTTGTGTGATTAAATTTTTTTCTTTTCTCTTTTTCTCTCTCTCTCTCTCTCTCTCCCCTGAAGTAGCAAATTACCAATCGATGACCTCACGCCAGAGGAAAGAGATCAAAGAACGGTTTTTTGCATGCAGTTGTCTCAAAGGATTCGTGGTAGGGATTTAGAAGAATTTTTCAGTTCGGTAGGAAAAGTTCGTGACGTCAAATTAATCACGTGTAACAAAACGAGGAGATTCAAAGGAATCGCCTACGTGGAATTTAAAGACCCGGAATCCGTTCCATTGGTAAATACGATCGGAAATGAAAAAAGAAAAAAGAAAATGGCGCGCGGAATTTTTTAAAAAAATAATTTTTCCTCCGTTTTTTTTTTTTTTTTAGGCTATGGGATTAACCGGTCAAAAACTTTTGGGGATTCCGATTTCAGTACAACCCACTCAAGCAGAAAAAAACAGGCAAGGAAATTCTACGGCACCCATGATGATGCCTTCAGACATGAGGGGACCCATGAGATTATACGTCGGATCCCTTCATTTTAACATAACCGAAGACATGTTGAGAGGCATATTCGAACCTTTTGGAAAAATCGATAGCATTCAATTAATTATGGATCCGGAAACGGGACGTTCGAAAGGATATGGTTTTATAACAGTGAGTTTTCTTTTTTTTTCTTCTGCTTCCGTTTCTGATTATTCCGTCGAATGATATAACATTGCGATTGAATCTGCCTTTCCCCTTGCAGTTCCACAGTGCCGACGATGCTAAAAAGGCTTTAGAACAATTAAACGGTTTCGAATTAGCCGGAAGACCAATGAAAGTCGGAAACGTTCAAGAAAGAACGGACAACATTGCTGGAACGTCCATACTCGACACGGATGAATTGGATAGATCGGGAATCGATTTAGGAGCCACCGGAAGGCTACAATTAATGTACAAATTAGCTGAAGGTATGGAAAAGTTATGTCGGAAAATTTTTTAATTTTCATTTTCCGAATGATATTTAAAAAAATTTGTTTTTTTTTTTTTTTTTTATGTGGGGGGCGGCGGGGATTTGTAATTGTTTTGATTGATAAGGAACAGGAATGCAAATCCCTCCAGCAGCGGCAACTGCCTTAAATTTAGCAAACGCTTTACCTCAAGCTGTTCAACCCGCACCTCCGATAGCGACACAATGTTTCATGTTAGCCAACATGTTCGATCCGGCCACGTGAGTACAAATACCCCCCGAAAGGGGATTTATTTACTCTTACAACGACTTTGACCTTTTATTGATTAATTAATTAATTAATTAAATTTATTGATCGACAGGGAAACGAATCCGACGTGGGACGTTGAAATCCGTGATGACGTAATCGAAGAGTGCAATAAACATGGCGGAGTTTTGCACGTTTACGTCGATAAAACATCGAACGGTAACGTGTACGTTAAATGTCCGACAATCGCGACGGCCGTCGCATCCGTTAATTCACTTCACGGTCGTTGGTTCGCCGGTAGAATAATAACAGCCGCTTATGTACCACTTTTAAATTACCACAGTCATTTTCCGGATGCATTGACGGCCATGCAACTCCTCATGCCGACGATCCCGAGAAAAACGTAAAAAAAAAAAAGGAAAAAAGGGAAAAGAAAAGGGGATTCGACGTTTAAATAAAATAAAATCGGGGGGGGGGGGGGAAAAGAGAAGTATAAAGAGAGGAAGAGAGACAGAGAGAGGGGAAGAGAGAGAGAGAGAAAGTGTTTATTTTAGCCGAGGCACACGTTTATATATATATAAAACAAAAACGAAAAACCGCCAAAAAAACATAATCCATAGAGTAAATAAAAAAAGAAAGGAAGAAAAACAAAAAAAAAAAAATTTTTATTTTTATTATTATTATTTTTTTTATTTTTATTTCCGTTTGTGAATTTAAAAGTTTAATTAATTTCAGTTTTTATCATTATTATTATTATTATTATTATTATTATTTTTTTTTTTTAAATAAGAAAAAAAAAAACAAATCAAAAGTCAAAAAATAATAAATAAATAAAGTTGATTGAATTTTTATCTTTTTTTTTTTTTTTTTTTTTTGTTTTATCAACGAATAAATTCAATCGAAATTTTAATAGAGATTAATAGATTAATAGATTATCCGGATTAGACGAGATTCCATGGATAAGCCGGAAGGGATAATTGTTGAGTCCTACTGGAAAAATATTAATCAAAGTGAGGTCTTATGTCGCTTACGGATTCGAAAGATACATCAGGTTCAACTTGAGGAAGGAGCTTGTGGTACGCAACACCTTTCCAGTCCGACCAAATGGATCCAGGTACATTTTGATGGAAAATCCAAGGTTCGTCGTCCAGTGGCAAGACTCTAAGAAAGGATTTCTTTCATGTCGCTGAAGAAGCAAATCGCAAGTAGAGGCGCGGCTCATGGGGTTGGCCATCGTTCGTAGGCGTGGAATTTAAACTTCCTACCGATTTTCCTATCCCATCTTGATTAAATGCTTATGTATCGTTGTATTGGAAATGTTAGTGTCATCCCCTACCTCGTACCGCACACTATATAGTACACTCTTCATAAGGTCCGCATCAGGTGGCCCCTGCGGTCTTCGTATTGCTAATCGAAATTACCGGTTCTAAACTTCTTAAACCAATTGCCGACGGTCTTTAATAGTCTTAGTAACACTCCCCTAAACGGTGCAAATCTCGTTTGTAATGTTCTTTGCTCTAGGCGTCTGCTAGAAGTGAGTCTTCAGTTAGGATGCTTCGGGAGAGCCCGAGGTTGACAGGTTGAGTATAAATTGGGGCTGGGAGTAGTGGCGTGCTCCTGTAATCCAGCTACTTGGAAGCCGGGTGCAGCGGATGTTTCTTAACAGACCTGTACCCAACCAATCCCCGGGGGTAAACGACGTGAACCCCGGCATTTGTTCTTTCAAAAAAAATAAGATCGGATGTCTGGTTTCATCGTCTCAGCAAGCGGAAGGACCGCGAGAAGATCCAATGCCGACTCCTCTCTCCAAATTTGCCGTCGGTAAGTACTTTTTCACTTCTTTTTAACAATTCTTGGGGGATCGGCGACCCCGGTCGATCCTTCGTCTATCTTTTCCAAATCAATCCCGTTTTATCATACGAGAGGATGCGATCAACTAAAACTTGCCTTTTAACTTTTACCCTTTACAAGTGCCGACGGAGAGTCTTTATCCTCCTCCCCGATCGCATCCTCAGGAACAGGCGTGTTTCCCGTCCATTTCCCCCCCCCGTGCGAAGGACCGGAGAACACTCCCGAAAGGGACTGCCGAACGTCCTGAGGGATGCGTTTTCGTCTCCGAGGTGACGACGGAACTGACACTAGGGCGAATCTCCTCCCAAACTAACGGTTAACTTTCTGGCTTACCGAAAAGGAATGACTGAAATGTAGGCTCTACCCCAATGAACGTCCCCGCCCCTCTTTATACAAGCCACGCTATTGCAACATGCTCAGAAGTTTTAGTGGTTACAGGTCCCCCAGTTAGGCTTTTCATTCCATACCGAGCCCCACACTCCCTCTTCGGAGGGTTTAGTGCGTAAATACGCATTTCTCCCGAGATATCACAAAAAAAAAAGATTGAGTAGAAATAGGATCACCGAATTCAGAGTCGTGGGAATTCAATTTCAGATCGTCCAAAACAAGACCAAACCTATACCTATCGAGTCAATGGAGATGCGCCACCCTTGTTCGTACTGGGTACTTGATTCAAATGTGAAAAAAAGACAGATAAACAAGATTTCCCAGATACTCGAAGACTACGCAGAAGAGGCAGATGGTAACAGATGGTCAGCATTGTCTCTAGAAGAACAAAAGAGGAAAACCGAGATCTTTGTCAGGTAAGACTCCCACCCTCGCGAGTGTGAACCTGATGGTTCTGACTCTAGAGGGGGGGGTTGAATTTGATTTTCAAACTAAAACTCTCGCAAACTCCCTCCTCCCCCCCGCCCCCCGGAAGATAAATTATCGTGACGGTCGGATTAATTAATTATTAAATTTAGAAAAAAAAAAAATTAAAATTAAAAATAATTTTGAAGGTGAATTAAAAATAGACGTCGCGACGCGGATTCCATTCCCAGAAGCGTTTAATAATAATAATAATAATAATAATAATAATAATAATGATAATAATCTTTTGCGTAAATGAAAAGGAAAAATAAAATAAAAACAATTTTTTATTTATTTAAAATATTTATTTATTGGAATCGGGGGAAAAAAAAAAAAAATATACAATTAATTCGTCACTTCATTTTTTTTATATAATATAAACGAATATAAACTCTCTTCTCTCTCTCTCTCTCTCTCTCTCTCTCAAACGCGTTCACCGGCCAAATTTTTCTTCCGTATATAAACGTAAAAAAATATTCGTGTACCGGGAATATAATAATAATAATAATAATAATTTAGATATCTGGGAATATATGACTCCTTTGGTAACTCTTTCGCGTAAACCCCTTTTTCGCATTGAAAAATTGCCAAAAAAAAAAAAAACGAACGAAAACAACGACGACGACAATTTTCATTTAAAAATAAATTTTCCGTAAGCTCGCGTCTCTTCAATGTTGAGTCCATTTTATTGATTTTAAATCGATTCCTTCTTGATACATTTCCCAAAGAGGACTAAAAAAAAAAAAAAATTTCAATCAATTAATTTTCAACTCGTTTTAATAATAAATAATTATCTTAACGGGGGGGGGGAGGAGGAGGGAGGTAGCGAGAGTGTACTACTGTAATACAACTACTCGAAGGGTAGATATTAAGGGATGTTTTGATTTGAGTTTCAGGGTCGGAGGATCTCGGACTGGATTTTCCACGTTGAAGGGGGGCGTCCCTAGTGGACGCCCCTCATCTTGGATACATCGGGGGAGCCAGAGGTTGCCACCAAGTTGAGAGTCGTGGGTTCAATTTCAGCTCGTTCAAAACAAGAAGAGACCTGTATCTACGAAAGGACACCGTTTCGAGGCATTGGATATGAAAAGAAGAGGTAAAACTGAACGCTTGAGATTCAAATAGGAAAAATGCGAGATGAGAAGTGAAAGGAAGTCAGAAGATAGGTTAACGGGATTCATCTCTCTCTCTCTCCCTCCTCCCTCCCTCTTCCCCCTTACTCAGCCACCCGCGCCCTCACTCGCGCTCTCACCCTCCTCGCGTCCTAACTCGCGCTCTCGCGTACCCTCTCGCGTACTCGCGTGCCCCCCCTCGCGTACTCTCTCGCGTATCCACTCGCGCTCTCGCGTGCCCTCTCGCGCTCTCGCGTACCCACTCGCGTCCTCACTCGCGCTCTCGCGTCCCCCCCCTCGCGCTCTCGGGTACGCTCTCGCGTGCCCCCCTCGCGTCCTAACTCGCGCTCTCGGGTACCCTCTCGCGTACCCCCTCGCGTACTCTCTCGCGTACCCTTTCGCGTCCTAACTCGCGCTCTCGCGTGCCCCCCCCTCGCGCTCTCGGGTACGCTCTCGCGTACCCCCTCGCGTACTCTCTCGCGTACCCTTTCGCGTCCTAACTCGCGCTCTCGCGTGCCCCCCTCGCGTCCTAACTCGCGCTCTCGGGTACCCTTTCGCGTCCTAACTCGCGCTCTCGCGTGCCCCCCCCTCGCGCTCTCGGGTACCCCTCGCGTACTCTCTCGCGCTCTCGGGTACCCTCTCGCGAACTCGCGTGCCCCCCCTCGCGTACTCTCTCGCGTATCCACTCGCGCTCTCGCGTGCCCGCATACCCACTCGCGCTCTCGCGTCCTCCCTCGCGTCCTAACTCGCGCTCTCGCGTGCCCCCCCCTCGCGCTCTCGGGTACGCTCTCGCGTGCCCCCCTCGCGTCCTAACTCGCGCTCTCGGGTACCCTCTCGCGTACCCCCTCGCGTACTCTCTCGCGTACCCTTTCGCGTCCTCACTCGCGCTCTCGCGTGCCCCCTCCTCGCGCTCTCGGGTACCCACTCGCGTACTCTCTCGCGCTCTAGGGTACCCCCTCGCGTACTCGCGCTCTCGGGTACCCTCTCGCGAACTCTCTCGCGCTCTCGCGTACTCTCTCGCGCTCTCGCGTACCCACTCGCGTACTCTCTCGCGCTCTAGGGTACCCCCTCGCGTACCCTCTCGCGAACTCTCTCGCGCTCTCGCGCACTCCCTCGCGTACTCGCGTATCCACTCGCGCTCTCGGGTACCCTCTCGCGAACTCGCGTGCCCCCTCGCGCTTTCGGGTACGCTCTCGCGTCCCCCCTCGCGCTCTCGCGTGCCCCCCCCTCGCGCTATGGGGTACGCTCTTGCGTACCCTCTCGCGTCCTAACTCGCGCTCTCGCGTGCCCCCCTCGCGCTTTCGGGTACTAACTCGCGCTCTCGCGTACCCCCTCGCGTACTCTTTCGCGCTTTCGGGTACTCTCTCGCGCTCTCGCGTACTCGCGTATCCCCTCTCGCGAACTCGAGTGCCCCCTCCTCGCACTTTCGGGTACCCACTCGCGTACCCTCTCGCGTCCTAACTCGCGCTCTCGCGTGCCCCCTCCTCGCGCTTTCGGGTACCCCCTCGCGTCTTAGCTCGCGCTCTCGCGTGCCCCCTCGCGTCTTAACTCGCGCTCTCGCGTGCCCCCCCTCGCGCTATGGGGTACGCTCTTGCGTACCCCCTCCCCGTCTAACTCGCGCTCTCGCGTACGCTCTCGCGTCCCCCCTCGCGCTCTCGCGTGCCCCCCCCTCGCGCTATGGGGTACGCTCTTGCGTACCCCCTCGCGTACTCTCTCGCGTACCCTTTCGCGTCCTAACTCGCGCTCTTGCGTACCCCCTCGCGTACTCTCTCGCGCTCTCGCGTGCCCCCCCTCGCGTACTCTCTCGCGTACCCTTTCGCGTCTTAACTCGCGCTCTCGCGTGCCCCCCTCGCGTCCCCCCTCGCGCTAGGGGGTACGCTCTCGCGTACCCCCTCGCGTCTTAACTCGCGCTCTCGCGTGCCCCCCCTCGCGCTATGGGGTACGCTCTTGCGTACCCCCTCGCGTACTCTCTCGCGCTCTCGCGTGCCCCCCCTCGCGTACTCTCTCGCGTGCCCCCCCTCGCGTCCTAACTCGCGCTCTCGCGTGCCCCCCCTCGCGTCCTAACTCGCGCTCTCGCGTGCCCCCCCTCGCGCTATGGGGTACGCTCTTGCGTACCCCCTCGCGTACTCTCTCGCGCTCTCGCGTGCCCCCCCTCGCGTACTCTCTCGCGCTCTCGCGTGCCCCCCCTCGCGTACTCTCTCGCGCTCTCGCGTGCCCCCCCTCGCGTACTCTCTCGCGTACCCTTTCGCGTCCTAACTCGCGCTCTCGCGTCCCCCCTCGCGCTTTCGGGTACCCCCTCGCGTCTTAGCTCGCGCTCTCGCGTGCCCCCTCGCGTCTTAACTCGCGCTCTCGCGTGCCCCCCCTCGCGCTATGGGGTACGCTCTTGCGTACCCCCTCGCGTACTCTCTCGCGTACCCTTTCGCGTCCTAACTCGCGCTCTCGCGTGCCCCCCCTCGCGTCCTAACTCGCGCTCTCGCGTACCCTTTCGCGTCCTAACTCGCGCTCTCGCGTACCCCCTCGCGTCTTAACTCGCGCTCTCGCGTGCCCCCCCTCGCGTACCCTTTCGCGTCCTAACTCGCGCTCTCGCGTGCCCCCCCTTGCGTACTCTCTCGCGCTCCTCTCTCATTCTCTCTTCTCTTACTCACTCACACACTCTTCTCTCATTCAATCTTTTCTCTCACTCACTCACACACTCTTCTCTCATTCAATCTCTTCTCTCAATCTTCACTATATGTATTCTATCAAACCTCATTTCTCTAAGCCTTTGAACGTGTTTGATGCATTTTTCAGCCGTGTAATCAACTTCTTCTATGGTCGTGAACCTTCCCAAACCGAATCGTATTGATGAATGTGCTAAATCTTCATCGGCTCCGATGGCTCTTAATACGTACGATGGTTCCAATGATGCTGACGTGCATGCTGAACCGCTGGACAAAGCAACGTCTTTCATCGCCATCAACAACGATTCACCTATAAATAAAAATGTTATGTATATTATTAATAAAATTTATATTAAACTCTCATTTTTGTATTTTTTTTATTTATCTTCCTTAACGATGAAGATGATAATAATAATAATAATGATTATTACTTACCTTCGACGTAAGCAAACGATAAATTGACACATCCTGGATAAGTTGAATTTGGATCGCCGTTTCTAACAACGCAGGGTAATTTCTCAGTTATTTTATCAATTAAACGTTTTGATAAAAATTCCATCCAGTCGTGATCGTACTGAAAACAAACAAAAAAACAAAAATTTAGTCTTT
>NW_002987464.1:0-2432 GCF_000006295.1 Pediculus humanus corporis | reverse complement strand
GTACCCACTCGCGTACTCTCTCGCGCTCTCGCGTACTCCCTCGCGTAACCCCTCGCGTACTCGCGTATCCACTCGCGCTCTCGGGTACCCACTCGCGTACTCGCGCTCTCGGGTACCCTCTCGCGAACTCTCTCGCGCTTTCGGGTACTCTCTCGCGTACTAACTCGCGCTCTCGCGTGCCCCCTTGCGTACTCGCGTATCCCCTCGCGTACTCGCGTATCCACTCGCGCTCTCGGGTACCCTCTCGCGAACTCGAGTGCCCCCTCCTCGCGCTTTCGGGTACTCTCTCGCGCTCCCGGGTACCCCTCGCGTACTCGCGTGCCCCCTCCTCGCGCTTTCGGGTACCCACTCGCGTACTCTCTCGCGCTCTCGCGTACTCCCTCGCGTACTCTCTCGCGCTCTAGGGTACCCCCTCGCGTACTCGCGCTCTCGCGTACTCCCTCGCGTACTCGCGTATCCACTCGCGCTCACGGGTACCCTCTCGCGAACTCGCGTACCCCCTCGCGTCTTAGCTCGCGCTCTCGCGTGCCCCCCTCGCGTCCTAACTCGCGCTCTCGCGTGCCCCCCCCTCGCGCTAGGGGGTACGCTCTCGCGTGCCCCCCCCTCGCGTTCTCGCGTGCCCCCTCGCGTCCTAACTCGCGCTCACGGGTACCCTCTCGCGAACTCGCGTACCCCCTCGCGTCTTAGCTCGCGCTCTCGCGTGCCCCCCCTCGCGTCTTAGCTCGCGCTCTCGGGTACGCTCTCGCGTGCCCCACCCTCGCGTCCTAACTCGCGCTCTCGCGTGCCCCCCCCTCGCGCTAGGGGGTACGCTCTCGCGTGCCCCACTCGCGTACTCTCTCGCGTACCCTTTCGCGTCCTATCTCGCGCTCTCGCGTGCCCCCCTCGCGTCCTAACTCGCGCTCTCGCGTGCCCCCCCCTCGCGTTCTCGCGTGCCCCCTCGCGTCCTAACTCGCGCTCACGGGTACCCTCTCGCGAACTCGCGTGCCCCCCCTCGCGTCTTAGCTCGCGCTCTCGCGTGCCCCACCCTCGCGCTCTCGGGTACGCTCTCGCGTGCCCCACCCTCGCGTCCTAACTCGCGCTCTCGCGTGCCCCACCCTCGCGCTCTCGGGTACGCTCTCGCGTGCCCCACCCTCGCGTCCTAACTCGCGCTCTCGCGTGCCCCACCCTCGCGCTCTCGGGTACGCTCTCGCGTGCCCCACCCTCGCGCTAGGGGGTACGCTCTCGCGTGCCCCCCTCGCGTACTCTCTCGCGTGCCCCCCCTCGCGCTCTCGGGTACGCTCTCGCGTACCCCCTCGCGTCTTAGCTCGCGTGCCCCCACTCGCGTACTCTCTCGCGTACCCTTTCGCGTCCTAACTCGCGCTCTCGCGTGCCCCCCCTCGCGTACTCTCTCGCGTACCCTTTCGCGTCCTAACTCGCGCTCTCGCGTGCCCCCCTCGCGTCCTAACTCGCGCTCTCGCGTGCCCCCCCTCGCGCTAGGGGGTACGCTCTCGCGTGCCCCCCCTCGCGTCTTAGCTCGCGCTCTCGCGTGCCCCCCCTCGCGTACTCTCTCGCGTACCCTTTCGCGTCCTAACTCGCGCTCTCGCGTGCCCCCCCTCGCGCTCTCGGGTACGCTCTCGCGTACCCCCTCGCGTCTTAGCTCGCGCTCTCGCGTGCCCCCCCCTCGCGCTAGGGGGTACGCTCTTGCGTACCCTTTCGCGTCCTAACTCGCGCTCTCGCGTGCCCCACCCTCGCGCTCTCGGGTACGCTCTCGCGTCCCCCCTTGCGTACTCTCTCGCGCTCCTCTCTCATTCTCTCTTCTCTCACTCACTCACACTCTTCTCTCAATCTTCACTATATGTATTCTATCAAACCTCATTTCTCTAAGCCTTTGAACGTGTTTGATGCATTTTTCAGCCGTGTAATCAACTTCTTCTATGGTCGTGAACCTTCCCAAACCGAATCGTATTGATGAATGTGCTAAATCTTCATCGGCTCCGATGGCTCTTAAAACGTACGAAGGTTCCAATGATGCTGACGTGCATGCTGAACCGCTGGACAAAGCAACGTCTTTCATCGCCATCAACAACGATTCACCTATAAATAAAAATGTTATGTATATTATTAATAAAATTTATATTAAACTCTCATTTTGTATTTTTTTTTTATTTATCTTCCTTAACGATAATGATAATAATGATTATTACTTACCTTCGACGTAAGCAAACGATAAATTGACACATCCTGGATAAGTTGAATTTGGATCACCGTTTCTAACTACGCAGGGTAATTTCTCAGTTATTTTATCAATTAAACGTTTTGATAAAAATTCCATCCAGTCGTGATCGTACTGAAAACAAACAAAAAAACAAAAATTTAGTCTTTTATTTTAAATATTGGTAATAATAATAATAATATTACTAATTAAGACAATTTTATCAGTGAAATTACGTAAT
>NW_002987465.1:0-1130 GCF_000006295.1 Pediculus humanus corporis | reverse complement strand
AACGTTCACATCATCTTTTTCTCTTTTTGTCCCGAATTAATTCTGACGCGTATCATCAGTTATCATCTTCTGCTTCTTCCTCTTTTTACAGGTTTATCATATTTCGACATTAAAACGTTATTTAAATATTACTTTGACGTTTAAGTCCGTGGAAGTAGAAACGAGAAGAAAAAAAAAAAAAAAAAAACGTTAACGTTCCCCTTTATAATAAACCCAAAATCGAAAAATTTAAATTTTTGATTTATGTAAAATTTGGAAATCTCGAAGGGATTCATTTCCTTTTTTCCTTTTTTTTGCACGCGAAAAGGTAAAAAAAAAAAAAAAAATGATAATGATGATGATGATGAGGATTTACGTGACCCCGAATGTTTGTCTACGTACACGTGCATGTAACTTTCATCAGGGACGAATGATTTTATCATATACATTGTTATGGACCTCGTTCTCGAGGAATTCGGTCTTGCTGATTTGTAGTATGCTCGCAGTTGATTCGGATATTTAATATAATAAGTAGACAATTTCTACCTGATGTATTATATTAACCAGAAATACCACTAGTTACACTACTTTATCAGTAAAAACACTAAGTACAATATAAGTGGAAGTAGAATATGATGCTCTTGAATCCAACCTAAGATGCACTGACTGTCCCCAACGCTATGCGATAGACACAACCAGGCAGACTCTGACTGACGGACGGATGTCGAAAGACGAAGACGTGGTGCCGAGGCCCACTATTTATATGAGGACCAAAACAATCGATGCATCTGTTGCACTTGAAGAAGTTAATTAGTCAATCATCCCCTTCTTAAGGGATGAATATAATCCTTGCTCGTTAATCCAACTTAATGGGAAAAACGTGATCTTAGAACGTTGAGAGAACAAATAAATGTTCACATTAAATAAATCATATTAATATTAAACAGATGCCCTCGTTGGTGATCAGATTTCGTTGGGATCACAACACCTTCCCCCTTAAAAGGAAACAAATTTTTTTTTATATTAATTAGGTTAAAATTTGTTTTTGTTTTTCTTGAACTTTTTGGTAATTTCTCTTCTTTCTTCTTCTGTTTATTCTTTGATTGATTAGACTCATTTTAAATCTAAGCACTCTTCAGTGTATCTTTGTG
>NW_002987466.1:0-1618 GCF_000006295.1 Pediculus humanus corporis | reverse complement strand
ATAACGTTTTTCTTCTTCCACTTTATCATTATCATTATTATTATTATTATAATTCGTCATCGTTTGTTTCCTCCTGTCGTCGTCGTCCTGTTTTCATAAAAAGATTCGCGTGTGTCCCCCCGTGCAAGGTTTACATATTTGACATTCCATTACCAACCGAATTATGCCGACCATAGAGTAAAAAAAAAAAAAAATGGCAACTGTGACAAGGCCGAAAATATTATATAGATATAGGAAGTAAAAACCGTTTTGACTTTGTCATCATCATCATCATCGTGAGAGAATAGTTTTTAAAAAAAAAAAATTTAAATTTTTTTTTTTATCGACCTAATAATTCTTTCTAGAATATTCTACTGTCATTTATTATTATTATTATTACAATAAGTTCAATGTCGATCGCGAACAACACATAATGATTTAAACAATGAGAAAGAGAGAGAGAGAGAGATAGAAATATGTTTGTCAATTACTGGACAAAATAATAAAAATTTTAAAATATTGATGCGTAATTTATAATAATAATAATGATGATGATGAATTTGTCAGCAGGAAGAGCCTTAATCGAAAATGATTTTTTTTTTTTTTTTTTGGTGAGGTTGTCAGTATTGGAAAATTACTTTTCGATTAAACGAATCGAATGATGCATCAAAATTTTTTATTCCATTTCCTTGTTTTTCGCGGAAAAAAAACAAAATGGCGGCTTTTGTTTTGTTAACTTGATTTGTGTTGACGAAAAACTATAATAATAATAATGATTTGCAAAGTGTCGGATTGATTACGTCACACGCGAACAAACAAACAAAAGGGAAAAAGCGGAAGTGGATGCTCCAGGGAGGAAACGGGAAAAATTTTTTTACGCGTAAATACGGATTCCGGGGGAGGGGAAAGAAGGGGTGATAGGAAATTGATAAGGGAAAGGAGGTCGAGGGTTATAAAGTTTTTCTAACAACAAACAAAATTTAACGTGTGTGCGTATATGGGTTATAGGAATCGATTTTTCTGGGAGGGGGTTCTCACTTTTCGAAATGTAACAAAACAAACGGAATAACAAACAAACAAACAAACAAACAAACAAAAGAATGAATAGAGAAAAATATTCTCATGCGTAAAATGTCGAAACGATGATGGATGGATGGAAAGAAAAAGAAAAAAAAGAATTTTTATTTATCCGGGCTCGTATCTTAATTATTCTCTCGTAAGAAACAGTTATGGACGATAATTGCGTAATATTAAGTACCCGCCTACGAATTGTACGAAAGTCACGTGACGAACGAGTGCGTGAATGCGCGCCCGCGCCCGCCGTCCTCCCCCCCGCCGCCGTAAAATGAGAGTTTAATAAATCAAAAGTAGGGCGATCGCGGAAACGTATAATAATGAGGTACGCGACGTTGCGATAGTGTAATTGCTAATACCACGACAAATACCGCTACTGCCACTACTACTACTCCTGCTGACACTTTAACGAACGGTTTGTTGTCGTTGTGTCGTTAAAAATCGGTTTACCTAATCCGATCGATCAATTGTATAATAATAATAATAATAATAATCGGGTAACGACGGGTACCCGCCGAGTACCCGCCGACTACCCGTTTACCCTTATCAATGAGGTCTCGGAGTG
>NW_002987467.1:0-1513 GCF_000006295.1 Pediculus humanus corporis | reverse complement strand
TATCGTTATTATTATTATTATCGTCGGTGTAATTTCGAAGCGTATTTAGTCGAATTTATGTAATTTAATTATGCAATAATACGTTAATTATTTAACGTTTATCCCTTTTTTCTTTTCTTTTTTTTTTTTATTTACGTGAATTTATTTTTTAAAAACGGGAAGAGAGAGAGGGAGAGAGTAGTTAGTTTAAGAGAGAGGGAGACGGAAATAAAAAGATGCTTAGACAGAATGAGAGAGAAGGGGAGAGAAGAGGTGAGGAGAGAAACTAATAAAAATATTATATTTATCATTTTTATTCGTTCTTATTATTATTATTGTTATTATTATTATTATTTTTTTATTGTTTTGGCCCGTTCGCATAATATCTAATTCCACGACGAAGACGACGATTGGGGTGGGGCACGAGAACGACGAACGACGACGACGTCAACGTCTTTTTATTTATTTTCATTGTTTTTGGATTATTGTTTTTGTTTTTGTTTTTTTTTAACATGTATTATTTGCATGCAAACCCCCCAAAAAAAAGCAAATTTGTTTTCGTGGATTTTTTGTTGTTGTTGTTGTTGTTTGTTTGTTCGTTTGTTGTTATTGTTTAATAATGACCTCCTGGAATTTTTCCGTAGTTTTGATTTAGATTTTTGCGCTTAATAAAATAAAAATGATGGTAAATATTTATATGCACGACGAGAGTATGCGTATATATATACATACATATTGTTGTGAGCAAAAGGATTTTACTTAAATTGCGAACAACACACTTAATCACTAATTTATTTAAAAGTTTTTTAAAGAGATATTTAGATTAAAAAGTCCAGTTGACATGGGAAGCTGCCTTTTTATAGTTTCTCTTGATTGTTGTTGTTATGTTTCTAAACAACTAGCAGTCTTTTTCTAAACATAAATAACAGTCTCTGTGTCTATAGTTACGCTATAGCAACGCTATAACATAATATAGTAAACATTAATAGATGGAATCACAACAATATTTATTTATTTATTTACTTATTTATTTTTACTCGTTTTCAATTTTTTTTGTGTTTATTTTATTTTTATTTATTTTTCATAAACTTTTTCATATTTTATAGTTTTGTTTTATTGTTTATATATAATATAATTTGATAGTTTTTTCTTATCGTCGACTATTTGATACATATACGAGAGGTACGTAATAAATAAAATTATTATTATTATTATTATCGTACCTATTATTATTTACGTTTTTATTATTATTATTATTAATAACATTGTTGCTCTGTTTCGTTATTGTTATTTTATATTCCTGTGTTTCTGTTGTCGCAAATTGTTGATAACATTGTCGTTATTGTTTATGTATATATATACGTAGTTTTCTTTTTTTTTTTTTTTCAATTTTTGTTTGTTTGTTTGTTTGTTCGTTTTTTTTTTTTTTTATCACTCGGAATTCGAATGCTAGTCTTTGTCGTTATTACTATTATTATATTATTTTTTTTTTTGTTTGTTCGCTTTTCACAATCGAGTCGAACGTCGTCGACTA
>NW_002987468.1:0-1296 GCF_000006295.1 Pediculus humanus corporis | reverse complement strand
TATTATTATTATTATTATTATTATTATTATTATTAATTAATGACAACGTCACGTCACCTGATCGAGATGGGTTCGATTATGATAACTAATCGTCGGTCGTAATTTCAAAAGTGTGGCAACGGATTTATATAATTATTGTGTTGGGGAGGGGAGGAGGAGGGAAGAGGGGAAGAAATTAAAAGGGGGGGAGTAAAAAAAACCGTAAACGTTTTGATAATAATGATAATTATAGTCGTGATGACGACGACGACGACGACGATGACGATTAAGATGATAATATAAGAAAATAAAAAATAAACAAAATAAAAGTTGTTGGTGTCGTCACTTCCGGCGTGTCGATTCGATATTTGTATTTATATCGTTCAAACCGGACGTTAATAATTAAATAAAATGGCGCCCGACAAATGTATATTCATATATATATATTTACGTGAGGCCATTTTATTTATTCATTAACCGCAAACCGACATTTACATTAATATATGGGAAGACGACATTTTGTAAAATGTATTTTTAACATTATTATTATTATTATTTTCATTTATTTATTTTTCCATGCGTGCGTGCGTGCGTGAATGCGTAAGAAAAATAACTTATTAAAATAATAATAATAATAATAATAATAATAATAAGAATGAAATCAAATAAAATACGCAAGTTGAATGGGAAAAATTTTTCTTTCTTTCAACAAAAACATTTTATTGGTTTAAATTTCAATGACGCCATATTGCAAAATATCAATGTTTACAAAAGAAAAGTAAAATAAAATAAAATGAAATACAATTTTTTTTTTTTTTTTTTTACTTTGCCGGAAACGGATATGAAAAAGATTCGAGATTTCGAAATAATATAAAATAAAATGGAAAAATTTTCTGGTTGTTGAAAATCTAGTTCGAAAGAAAAAAAAAAAAAATTGTAAGTCAATCGTTATGATTTATTCATATTCATATTATTATTATTATTATTATTATTATTGTTGTTGTTGTTGTTGTTGTTGTTGTGTACGTTTGGGTTCTTCTTAAATTTCATTCACTCAATAATAAATACATATATATGTAATTATAAATAGAATTTGTTTGTTATTATAAATAAATTGTTTGTTGTGTGTTTTAACAGGTCCTCGGAGCGAAAAAGTGAAAAAACGAAAAGTAGACTCCAACAACCTCGCATGAGTTTGTTGGGTAAACCTCTCAACTATCGCGCCAACCGCCGCGACGCTCGTTATAGAAGATTACAAACAAGAGTCTATAATTTTTTAGAACGTCCTAGAGGAGTACAAGCTATTTTGTATCATAT
>NW_002987469.1:6786-16125 GCF_000006295.1 Pediculus humanus corporis | reverse complement strand
AGAGAGAGAGAGAGAGAGAGAGAGAGAGAGAGAGAGAGAGAGAGAGAGAGAGAGAGAGAGAGAGAGAGAGAGAGAGAGAGAGAGAGAGAGAGAGAGAGAGAGAGAGAGAGAGAGAGAGAGAGAGAGAGAGAGAGAGAGAGAGAGAGAGAGAGAGAGAGAGAGAGAGAGAGAGAGAGAGAGAGAGAGAGAGAGAGAGAGAGAGAGAGAGAGAGAGAGAGAGAGAGAGAGAGAGAGAGAGAGAGAGAGAGAGAGAGAGAGAGAGAGAGAGAGAGAGAGAGAGAGAGAGAGATAGAAACAAAAATTTTGTTTTTATTTACGTAACGGTAACGAAAACGTTTTTTTTTTTTTTATTAAGATGAAAAAAAAAAGAAGAAAAAAAAGACGTTAAGAGAAAGTTTAAAATGGCAAAAACTTGCCAGACGAGCAGAAGACGTTTAAACTAATTAAAAAAAATTTAAAATATCGTGTGAACGTGCGTGTGCATGCGTGTGTCTAATACCACTACATCAAAAAAAAAATCGTAGTCTAAAACCACGATTATAAATTTTGTTAATTTTTCTTTTTTTCTTTATCAATTATTATGTATGAATTTATAAAAAAAAAAAAAAACAAAAAAATTATTTCCTAATTATAATAATTATTAACGGAATTTTCTCAGATTTGTAACAACAACAACAACAAACAACAAACAACAACAACAAAATGTAAAACTTTCTTTCTTTTTTTTTAAAAACAATTGTTTTTTTTTTTTTCAGGGGGGTTTCGTCCATTTAAAAAAAATTTTTTTTTATTACCTTTCACCAATTTTTTTTTTTTTTTTAAATTAATTAATTTAATTGCGATGATGAAATTTTTTTTTTTAACGTGTCACGAGTATGTTTATAATCATCTTCTACCACGTATAAATTAAAAATACAAAAATTCATCGTTTTATTCATTTATTTATTTATTTTTTTTTCATAAATTTAAAATTTAAAAAAAAAAAAAATATTTTCGTTTTATTTATTATTATTATTAGTATTTATTATTCTATAATTTATTAAAATATGCGCCATTTTTTAAATATTATCATTATTATTATTATTTTTATTATTATTATTAAAAATATTTTTATGTAAAATAAGCAAGCAGCCCTTGATTTTACATAACTTTCTAAATATTTTTATTTATTTATTTATTTATTATTATTATTTTTTCTCTCTCTCCGTTTCGAAATAAATATATATAAGGTTTTGTCTCGTGCCACTGACAAAATGATTATGGCATTATCATTATCATTATTATTATTATTATTATTATTATTTAATTGAAGACGCGACCGAAAAAAGAGAAAAAAAAAAGA
This sequence comes from Pediculus humanus corporis, assembly GCF_000006295.1. Classification (NCBI taxonomy): domain Eukaryota; kingdom Metazoa; phylum Arthropoda; class Insecta; order Psocodea; family Pediculidae; genus Pediculus; species Pediculus humanus. The sequence continues at coordinate 14,783 of NW_002987469.1, read as the reverse complement.
GAAAAAAAATTTAAATAATTAATCAAATGGGTTTAATGACGTAATAATATCGTTATATACCTAATCATATACCTGATACTTGATATCATCTCTCTCTCTCTCTCTCTCTCTCTCTCTCTTTTCGTGATAACGATGTATTCGTGTGTGCGTGTTATCAGAATGATTTTAATCAAACTAGAAACTGATCGAGTTCGTTTTTCAAGTTCCTCCATATTTGATTTAAAGTTTCATCCGTGATTTAAATTGCATAATTTTTTTTTTTAACAAATCATTAAATAATTTTTTAATTGAAATTTTTTTTTTTTTGTTATCATGATCGATCGATACCACCATCGACACTGATACCGCCATTGCTACGTCATCACCATCATTATTATTATTATTTATTATTTACGATTTAAATGGTTTTTCGATTTGAGTGTAATTTTATTTATTAAGAGGACTTTATTTTTGTTTTTTTTTTTTTTTCGGTGATTTTACGATAGAAATTTCTAGAATTTTTTAGAGAGAGAGAGAGAGAGACATATTTAAATTTAAGAAAGTTTTTTTAAAAAAATAATTTAATAATGAATCGTGAAAAATAAATAAATAAATAAATAATGATGGCGTTTGTAAACGGTTTTTGAAAATTTAACAAACAAACACGTTCATCTGCATAAATCTTATCTCATGAGTTTTTTTTCGTTTGTTGTTTGTTAAATAATAATAATAATAATAATAATAATAATAATAATTTTTATTGAATTTTTTAACCGATTGTTTAGAAACTTTCTTATTAATTTTTTTTTTTTTCCGATTGAAAATTTATGAAATTATTTCCATAAACTTTCTTCCATTTTCTTTTTTTTCCGTGCATTTTTCTCATTGAAAATTATCATTATTATTATGATAAAATGTTTTCATAACCGGAAATGGGAATTTATAACGATCAATTTAAAAAAAAAAAATAATAATAATAATCGTCCCGTACTAATTTTTTTTTTTTTTTATCTTCAAAAAAACTTTAACCCATCACGTTTTAATAACAATCGATTAAAAACCTTAATACGGTCATGATAAATATTAATTAGGAAAATCATTGTTAAAAAAATAAGGCCCGGAAAATTTTTTTTTTTTTTCCTCAAAAATTTAAATAATAATCCATTCACTCTAACGTTTGGCCGCCATCTTTTTTTTTCTTTGTTCCTCCCCCAATTTTTTTTTTTTAGAAGGAAAATAAAATAAAAATCGTCCGTTTGTCCTTCGCGCACGTACAAACAAACAATATTAAAATCGTCGCCGCCATTTTTTTTTCTTTTCGTAATAATAATAATGATTATTATTATTATTTTTCGGTTGTTAAATTACCCCGTTTAAAATTAATTCAATCGATTATCATCGAACAATCATCTTTTTAACAAAAAAAAAAAATTTCCATTCACCATCTTGGTTAATCAAAAAAAAAAAAAAAAAATCATTCTTAATAATAATAATAATAATAATAATGGAAGAATATTTTCAATTAACACGACAATCTTTGTTGTTGTTGTTGTTGTTGGAGTGAACAAATTGAATTTTCGAATAATGAAATATTAGATAAATCGGTTCATTAAATTTCAATTTAAAAAAAAAAATTTCTGCGAGTCATTTTATACAAATCGATATATCGAATCGAATGAATGAAAGAACGAGATGATAAGAATATTTTTTTTTTGGGGGGGGGGGGTAAATAAAAAACGTCGAACGTTAAATCCGCTCCTAATTTGTTTTTCTTTTCGAATTTTGTTTGTGTTGATATGTTTGTCGCCTGTTTTTTTTTCGTTTCTTTTCCATTTTTTCACTTTGATAATAATAATAATAATATGCGGTCAAATTTGTGTCATGGACGTAAAAAAAAAAATTTGTTAATAAAAAAGTTTATTTGAAATTAAATTTTATTATTTGCTAAATTAAAAATTAAAAAGAAAAAGTTTTAATTGATGAGATTTAAATGACCGCGTGTAAGTTTTTTTTATAAAAAATGTTTTTCGTTTATTTTAATTTTAGTTATTAACGGTTTTTACGTTTTTGAATTGAATTGAAAATTTTGCGTAAATTAAAAAAAAAAAAAAAATGAATTATTAATATAATTCATCCGGTTTCATTCTGTACTAAGAGTTTGTCTGTAACAATACCAACAATAACGACATTAACTGCAACATCAGCCACATTCATAACAACAACAACATCAACCACATTTATAAACACAACAACAACTACAGTATCAATCAAAATAATAATAACAACAACAACAACAACATCAATAACAATATCAATCCCAATTATAACAACCAAAACATCACCAATAATAACGACATCTACAGCAACAACATTCACGATAGTAATAAAAACAACAACAATAACATCAACAACATCAACCACATTCATAACAACAACTTCAACAACAATATTAACCACAATCATAACAACAACAATAACGACATCAACAGCAACGCCAGCAACAAAATCAACATCAACCACAACAGTCACAACATCAACGACAATCATAACAATAACATTAGCCACAATCAAACAACAAAAAGCACCATCAACAATAGCGACATCAACAGCAACAACATCCACAATAGTAACAAAAACAATAACAATAACATCAACAGCAATAACGACAACAATAACGACATAAACAGCAACAATAACAACATCAACCACAACCATAACAATATCAATCACAATTATAACAACATCAACGGCAACAACATCCACAATAGTAACAAAAACAACAACAACAATGACAAAAACATCACCAACAACAATAACAACAACAGCAACGGCAACAATAATATTAATAATGATAATTTTTTAATGATGTATCATGAAAAATTATTATTATCATAATTTTAAATAACATAAAAGCTTTGGATTAAAATTAAAAATTTACAAGAAAGAAAGAGAGAGAGAGAGGGGGGGGGGAGGAAAAGGAAAAACATTTAATTATTACAAATCGCAAAGTAATAGAAAAAAGAAAGAAAACTTAACAATGGTTGGTTGGATTAACAAATTAAACCTAATTGTTGCAAACACAACAAAAAACTGTGGGAAAAATAAATAAAAAAACTCTGGCTAACTAAGACTTTATAAATTTTCTTCACAATGACCTTTTTTTACTTCGTAGAAAATGTTTTTCGTAATCGTTGAGACATTGGTACCAGTACCGTATCCGGGTTTATAGTTTGCCCTTTTTATTAAACGCATCCTGTTATTATAAAAGGTTCGTCATTTTTTTTTTTGATGTTTTTTATTTCTACAAAAATATTTTCAATTTTTTTTTGCTATCCTGATTTCTCACGGTATTTTTCTTTTTTTTTTCGTTTAATTTAACTTTGTAATTCACCTTCTGACATTTTCAAATTAATTACTTGAAAAAAAAAAAAAAAAAAAAACTTTTACGCCATTGCTTATAATAATTTACATGTGATTTTGTTTTTTTTTTTTTTTCACTTTAATTTGCAATTAAACGGTTAATAATAATAGGTATTAATTTTTTTTTCTTCTGCTAAAGAAAAAAAAAGAAAAGAAAACATTTTTTTAAAATTTTAATTGATCTAAAACAATTGTTAATTTTTTTCATTACTAAGTTTTTTTTTTTTTTTTAATGAATGAAAGGAAAAAAATTTTATTGTTTATTGAAAAAAAATTTATTTTATTATAATTATTTGTCAACACACACACACACACACACTCACATACTCACAAATAACAAAACGTACTCAAGCACACTAATTACACTCAGGCATGTACATAGGCGAGACACAGATACACACATACCCACAAGTATACATTCTACAATTTAAAAATTCACACAAAACATTCACAACAAAATAAAAAACAGTCACACACATACAACACAAAACAATACAAACTATTTACACACAGACAACAACGCAGGAATACACAACAAAACGGATACACATGCAACACAAGACACGCACACACACACACACACAACACAGAACACAGAACAATACAAACTATCTATACAAAGACAACAATACAGCAAAACACACCAAAATAGATACACAAAACAAACACACACATATAATACAGAACTCAAACACCCATCTACACTTACACACAACACAAAATAAACAAACAAACAAACACACATACAAACACACACAACACAGAACTTAGACACCTACACACACTCACCCACAAACATACAATACAAAACAAACAAACACACTCAAACACAACACACATACACACACAAACACTTGTATAATTTTTATATATTTGCATTGACAAAGTTAATTTTCAGTATAACTTTTTTTTGTTTAAAAAAAAACCCAATGATCATCTATAAAAATAATATTGGAAATATTTATAACGGTTTTTTTTTATTTAATCATAATTTTTTTTTTTTTTTTAAATATTTTTAAATGCAATTTTTTATTTTTATTTTATTTCATTTTGCATACGAATTAAAATTTATTATAATTAAAAATGAAAAAGTTGAAAAGAAAAATAAAATAAAACGTTTTGTGTGAAAAACCTTAAAAAAAAAAAACCGTTGCGTAAAATTTTCTTTTTCTTTCTTTCTCTTTTTTTTGGGGGAAAATGGTAGCTTATTTGTTGTGCCACGTCATTTTTATTATTTTTTTCATTTAAAAAAAAAAAAATATTTCTACATTTTTTAATAATAAATACTTTTTTTTCCTGTCGCTATTTCATTTACTTTAAAAACCAATAAAATGATTTTTTTTACCTGACGCAACAAATTTTCAAAGATGGCGGTGTCGTCGATGATAATCACAACGATTATCATATTGATAAAATAATTTTTACATTTTTTTTATTTATATATTTCCGGTTTCAATTCCCCTTCCCCCCCCCCCGTTAATTATTATCAACAAAATTCTTATTAAAAACCCTTTATAATAATAATAATAATGATAATTTTATAAATTCAATAACGCCTCGTGAATAATTTTATTGTTAAAAAAAAAAAGAAAATTTCATAACTCCGACACAAATTTAAATTTAAATTTAAAAAAAAAATTATTATTATTATTGTCATTTATTGTATTTTATTACATTTAAAAAAAAAGAAAAAAACCGTTGAGTAATACGCCCCCACTCTTAATTAAATAATACAATAATAATAATAATAATAGTAAAATTCACACAAACGTAAAGTTTCAAAAAAAAAAAAAAAAATGTCGTCGTTGTCGTCGTCGTCGTAAAAAACACAAAGCAGACGATATTTTTATTTTATCCTCTTAATCAAATGAATTTTTCTTTCATCAATCAAATCGATATTTAAAAAATGAGAAAGTGATAACAAAAGTGTCAATAGAAAATAAATAATATAAAATGATTATAAAAAAAAAAAAACAATGGGAGGTATAATAATAGTATTAATAATAATGATAATAATAATAATAATAATAATAATATGAAATGTGTTTTTCTTATTCGCCGCGGGATAAACCACGATTTTTATTAAATTCAAATTTAAATTTTTTTTTTTTTTTCACAACATGAAAAATTATATCCGGGGCGAAGATGTTAAGGACATCGAGAAACTTAAGATTGGATTTCCTATTCAAACATAACATTATCATCATCATTATCATCATCATCATCATCATCGCCGTCGTCGTTCAATTTCTTATAAATTAAATGAATGGTAATAATTAATCAATGGCATCAAGAAATCAATAAGAAATTTAACCTTGGTCACGTCATTATATTCACACACTATTAATATTATTATTATTAATAATCTTTTTCGGTTTAAAAATAAAAATTTTTTTACTTAATATCGACGAGTATTTATTAATAAAAATAAGTCACGTGGATTGTTTGCTTTTTTTTATCATATAAATTTTTTTCAAAAGGATTTGATTTCCGGTTTTTTTTTAAAAAAAAGTTTTAACAACTTTTATTTAATTTTTAAAATTAACACAAACATGTACGAAACGAAAGAACGTGATGACGTCACGTGGTGAGCGAGAGCGGAGCCAATTAAAAATCGTCCGTTCCTTCTCCTTTGTCTTCTGCTCCTGCTCTTGTTCCTGTTTCACAACTTTTTTTTTTTTATGATTAAGGATGTGTTTTTTTTACGATTCGGGTAATTAATTTTATTTTAATCATATTAATATTTGTTAATTTGTTAATTTATTTATTATTATTATTATTTATTAATTATTTGTCATAAATCCTGCTCGTTTACTGAAAATTCTACAACATTAATAAATTTTTGAGGGATTTGATTGCCGCCATTTTGAAAATGTTTGTTTAAGGATTATTAAATGTGCGATTAATGAGATGATTTGTTACGATTGAAACATGGAGTGAATAGCATCGTTTAATAATTTATTTTTAATAAAAAAATTTACATAAAATATATAATTTAATACAATTCGCCAATAATAATAATAATAATAATGATGAATACAATTCTATAATAATGATAATAATAATAAAAGTTTTCAATCGTTTTAGAATTTTTTGTTTTCGTTCGTCATTCTTTATTATTATTATTATTATTATTATTATTATTATTATTATGAGGATAATTTCGTTTTTAACGAGTGTTAAATGGCGTGTTTTATTTAATATAATCGAGAGGTACTCACGCGCGCGCACACACTCACCCAAAATCTCGCAATTTCTTAATTTACATGTGAAAATTTTTTTTTTTTTTAAATTATTATTATTATTATTAATTTTTGTTTTTTTTTTTTTTGAAAAAGAAGAAACGAATTAAAAAATTACTTAAAATCGGCCTCGAAAATTTTTTTTTTTTACTAATTTGTACTATTTAATTAATCGTATGTAGGTCGATGTGGCGGTGGTGGTGGTAGTTGGGGGGAGGGGGAGGAGGAGGGAAAAAATGGGAGAAAACCATTCATCCAAAGTATTTGTTTTAATTATAGATTTTAATGTTAACGTGAAAAAAAAAAAAACATTGAAAACCCATCGAAATTTCTGGAATTTTACTTTTCTGAAAATTTAGTGAAGTGAAGCATACAATTTTTCATTTTTTTAAATAAATAAAATAATTTAAATAATTAAAAGTACTCGCCGGTATGCGAAAGTCGCCTAATTTAATTTTAAAAAAAGCGCGGGAAAATTATTATTTAAAAAAAAAAATTCGGGTTCTTAATTAACGAACGACGTTTTTATGACGTTTTACTCCCCCCAAAAATTAATATTATTATTATTATTGTTGTTGTTGTTGTTGTTAATGTTATTATTATTATTATTATTATTATTATTATTATTATTATTATTATTATTATTATTATTATCACCCATATATATATATTTGGTCAAAAGAAAATTTATCATCCTTGATAAAAAAAAAAAAAAAAAAAAAAAAAAAAATAATTGTTGACCTAAGTGAAGAAGAAAATCAAAATGTCGAACTTTTTTTTTTTTTTTTAATAATTGATTTCGTAATGTAAAATGATTTTGCCATTTTTAATAATTTTTTTTTTTTTTTCCGATCGAATCCCTCCGGATGTTCCTAATAATAATAATAATGATAATGATGATAATAATGTTAATTTTAACTTTGAGTTTTTTTTTTTTTTTTTAATGACCCCCCTTGGTTGAAAATTGTTTTTTTTTTTTTTTTTTTTTTTGGTTGGGATTTTGAATGATTTTCCATCGAATTAATTATTATTATTATTTTTTTTTTTTAGTAAAAAGGAAACAAATCGAACATTTCGTGAAACACGTGAAAATGGCGGAGAATGAAATATAATAATAATTTTTCTAAGATAAATTATCACGAATATGGATTTGATTTTGAAGGTAAGTGAAACGTTTTATTTTGTTTTCCCTCCTTTCGTGCTGTCGTAGTGCCAACTTTTGAAAAAAAAATTTTTTTAAAGTTATTTTTCAATTTTATTTCCACAATTTTTCTTTTGTCGATGTAAGATTCGTTAATTTTTTTATTTTTTACAATGTTGGTAGTATTTGTTTTCTCGAATGAATATTATTATTAT
>NW_002987469.1:4777-6766 GCF_000006295.1 Pediculus humanus corporis | reverse complement strand
AAATTTATGTAATAATCAATGTCTCGAATGATTAAAAGACGTTAATTAACGGTTGAAATGTCATTTAAGTAAGAAAAACCAAAATGGCGTCGTAACAGTAATAATAACATTTACGTTAATTTCATAATAATAATAATAATATTATTTTAATTGGTTCGTATCGTTTCATTCGATTATTACACGTTTTACCTCCTTACATCCGCGTCAGCAGTCTCATTACGATCAAATATACTCATTTTAACGGATTTTGTGTCGTCATTTTGACCGCCATTTTGTAATTTTTTTTCCCCTCATTCAAATCACTCGTGAGAATTTTCTCGTTTTTTAAATGAAAATTAATTTCTGGTATATTAAATGTGAAGAAAGGGAAATTTTATTGTTAAGTGCGTGTGTGCGCGTGTGCGTGTGCGTGTATGTGAAATGACCTTGGCGATAAAAAAAGAAAAAAAAAAAAAAGTGAATGTAAAAAAAATGTTTTCGATTAACGGGTTTCAAATCGTCGGGATGGACGACGACGAAAGAACGAACGAACTCGTCGGCCTTGGTTTTAGGATCTTCTCCCATCATCATCATCATCATCATCATCATCACACGCACTTACACGCACTCGCACGCACGATCCGACAAAAGGAAAACAATCTCTTTCGACTAGAAAACGCATTTAAAATGTATGAGTGAGCCGTGACATTTCTCATGTCGAAACCTCGAACGGATGCCCTCGGAAAACACCGTTCGGACATTAATAATAATAATAATACTACCTCACGTTTATTCGAATAAATATGCGTTTACGTGTAATTAATAATAATGATAATAATAATAATAATAATAAAAATGGAGATGAGTAATATATGTTAAGGTCATCCTCATAGGTTTTTTTTTTTCATTTCGTTTTCATCATTTTAGTCGGTCTCCATGTTTTCGTCCATTTTGGTTGTTGACGAATCGCAAAAAAATCCAAACATGAAACCGATATTATTATTTTATTATTATTATTATTATTAATGTAATTTATTTAAATAATTACGCGTAAGTAATAATAATAATAATAATAATAATTAATAAACTAAACGTTCCATGAACTTTATCGTTTTTATTTAAAAAAAATCATTTAATTAAAAAAAAAAAAAAAAATATTTTCTACGGAAGACATTTTTTTTCTTTTTTTCTGTGTCTTCTGCTTACCCTGACCCCCTTCCCCCCCTCCCGTTCGGTTTTTTTTTTTTTTTAAATAATTTTTTTTTTTAGACTTGTGAGAATGATTATTCAGTAGCTTTTCGAGTTGTTATTTTACACACGAAAAACAAACATACAAACAAAATTAAAAAAAAAACACGTTTAACGGTTTTTGTTTTTCAAAACAAACATTCGCCATCTTTTTTTTTTACGTGACGTAATATTTATTACGTAGTAGTAATTATTATTTGCGAACGTGGGCGGTGTTTTTTTAAAATCAATTACCCATTATTGTTTTTTTAAATAATGAAATGTTTTATGTGTTATCGTATGTGATTAATAATAATAATAATAATAATAGTAATAATAATAATAATAATAATAATAATAATAATAATAATAATAATAATAATAATAGTTGAATTACGTTGTTATTGTTTTGATTTTGTGCGTAACTCGGAAGGTTATTTATTATCGATGAAGAGATTTTTGTTTTTGTTTTTTTTTATTAAATAATAATTGGATTTGATAATGGTACGATAACAATAATAATAATAATAATAATAATAGTAGTAGTAGTAGTAGGAGTAGTTTTAATTTGCATAAAAATAAAAGAAATTTAACGATTGAAAATTGATAAAAATGTTTTTTTTTTTGCTTTTTTCTTCTTCTTATCATCGATTATTAATAAAATAATAAATAAATAATAATAATAATAATTTTTTTTAGGGAAAAAAAGGGATTTGATGGCATTGATAAAATTTTAAGTAATTTTTTTTTTCTATTTATTAATATTTAATTATTTAAAAGAGT
>NW_002987469.1:0-4757 GCF_000006295.1 Pediculus humanus corporis | reverse complement strand
TGTGATTAATAATAATAATAATAATAATAGTAATAATAATAATAATAATAATAATAATAATAAAAGCCAACGGCCATAGCGTGCTGGTCACACCGGTTCCCGTACGATCACCGAAGTTAAGCAGCATCGGGCGTGGTGCAAACTTGGATGGGTGACCGTTTGAGAACGCCACGTGCTGTTGGCTTAAAAAGAGCAAAAAAAAAAAAAAAAAATGAGAACAAGACAAAGTAAGAACCAAAAACAAAATCTTGTTCTACTGTCGACCTGAGGCAGCTCGACGAGAACGTGAATTTCACTGCTTCTGACCCTGGCCACTCCAAAGATGTTAGTCACCGGAGCCCAGTTCAGGAGACAAATCGTTCCCATCGAATAAAGATGGACTCAGGAAGACCTTCAAGAATTGATGTGGTGCTATCTTATAATAAGTGGCACCACCGAAATTCGAGTATTTGTCCCTAAGGAATCGGGTAGAAACCTCGGATAAATACTTAAAAACTCCGACAAGTAGCCTTGTCGTGTTTAATGGTGGATAATAATAATAATAATAATAGTTGAATTACGTTGTTATTGTTTTGATTTTGTGCGTAACTCGGAAGGTTATTTATTATCGATGAAGAGATTTTTGTTTTTGTTTTTTTTTATTAAATAATTATTGGATTTGATAATGGTACGATAATAATAATAATAATAATAATAATAATAATAATAATAATAATAATAATAATAATAATAATAATAATAATAATAATAATAATAGTAGTAGTAGTAGGAGTAGTTTTAATTTGCATAAAAATAAAAGAAATTTAACGATTGAAAATTGATAAAAATGTTTTTTTTTGCTTTTTTCTTCTTCTTATCATCGATTATTAATAAAATAATAATTAAATAATAATAATAATAATTTTTTTTAGGGAAAAAAAGGGATTTGATGGCATTGATAAAATTTTAAGTAATTTTTTTTTTCTATTTATTAATATTTAATTATTTAAAAGAGTAAAAAAAAAAAAAAAAAAAAAAAAAAATGTAAGTGTTAATGAATGAAATGTTAACAAATCTAAAGTAAATGAGGAAGAAGTTTTATTAAAAACTTTCAATTTTTTTTTTTTTTTTTTTTTCAAAAAATAAATTATTTGTGAATGAACTTGAAAAAAAGTAGTTTTTTTTAGTTTTAGTTTTAGTTTTACTTTCTCTTATTTATTTACTAAAATTAAAAAAAAAAAAAAAAATTAAATAAGGTAACCCCGGTTGGAAAATTAATATTAGTATATTACATATATACATAAAACCGGAAACGGTAGAGAAATTTAAAAAAAAAAAATTTTTTTTTGTAACCGTTTAATTAAAAACTCGGGTTAAAGGTATATAAATAAATAAAAAGTAAAATAAATTATTAAAAAAAAAAAATGTAAAAAGTTAAAAATCATTCATTTTAAATTAAATCATGTAATCATCATCATCATCATCATCATCATCATAATGAAAAATAATCCAAAAGTTTTTTTAATTGATTATAATTAAATATATAATATTTAAAAAAAAAAAAAAAAAGATTTATTTTTACAAAGTGATGATGAACGTAGTAAAATAATATATTAAAATTATAGGGTCAAAGGTCAATATTATTTTTAAAAAATATTAAACTTAATTATTGTTAATAACAGGAGTAAAAAGTGTTTCACTCTACATTTCATGTTAGTAGGAAAAAGTTTTTTTTTTTTTTTTTTTGATTGATAATTACAAGACTTATCACTTAATTAACCAAATAACTTGGTAATAAATAATAAAAATAATGGAAAAATAGAACGTTTTAGTATTTACTTATTTATTTTTTTTTAATGAAAGAAAAAAATTTTTTTTTGCTTGTGTACGTACATGTAATACATTGCAATTATAAATTTTTATATTTTGAAATTGAAAGTGTATTACACTACTACTACTTTTTGTATATTAAAACAAAAAAAGAAAAAAAATTCATTTTAATTTTACAATTGATGATGATGATGATGATGATGATGATAACATTTTCAAACTGACTGATAATAAAATTACTACATTAAAATTTTTCTTATTTATATTTTGCAATGAATTTTTAAATAAAGATCACAATATGTAATTTTGAATACAAATTAGAATGTATGGGATACTTGTAAATGTTATCATATATCATGTGTAGAATTGTGTATGTACATGATATATTATTATCATGTAAAAAAAAATATTTTGATATAAATTATTTGATACATAAAAAATATCTATCCAGTTAATACTTATCCAGTTTTTAAAGTTCATCAAAATTTTAATGTTAATTGTTCATATCAGTTTTGTTATTTAAACTTATGGAATTACAACATTCTTATCTGTACAACAAAAATTCTGGCTGTCGTTGTCAATTTCAATGAAAAGATTTAAATATATATATAATTGATTGATAACTTTAAAAAAACAAAAACAAAAAATATTAAATAAATATAAGGAATTAATGATTAATTCTTATTGTGTTTCTAAATTATTGAAGAAACTAAAAATTCGACAATTGTTTTTTTATTTTATATTAAACATATGCTTACTTAAATAATTACGATACGACGATAAGTCAATTATTCTTTAAAAAAAGAAAATTGTGAGATTTTTTTTTATTTGAAATGCGTATTTAAAATAAAAAAAAAAAAAGCGCTCGTGAAAATGTCGTTACTACGAGAATGCACACCGGAACCGGTAAATAATAATTGACAAAGGAAAGGAAGAGTTTTATAATTTCTGAACTAGTCTCAAACAAAGATGGCGGTTATGTTATATTGTAAACATTAAAATCAGCGTTTAAGCTGATTTCGTTGAATAAAATAATTATTTTTATTACCCATTTATATTAAATATAAAAAGGCTTTGTCGAATCGATATAATTCGAATAATTTAATTTAGAATAAATAAGGATAATAATTGTGGAATTACATGTAACGTTATTACAATTCATCATTATAAATGGATTTGAGAGTACATCGAAACGATGAACCTTATTGGATTGAAAAGCAAAATATTGCGGGTTTGGGTATTCGAGATGATATAAATCCCTATTTAAAAACACAGGAACTTGTTCAAGGTATTAAAAAAAAAAAAAAAAAAATAATTATTTTAAATTAATTTTTAAAATAATAATAATTATTATTATTATTATGTTTTTTACAATGTAAATATTTGTTAATGCATATAATGTTCCAGCCTAAAATTAAATATTTGTTTTAATATATAACAATATTGCAATAAAAATGTTTAACATAAACAAGATTAAAATCATAAATTTTAATGATATTCAAATATTTTATACGAATAAAACTATTTAATATAATTAATTTTCAGTAGATAAAAAAAAAAAAAAAAAACGGCATCTTAATTATATAATATATACAAAATACAAACATAAAGAAAAAATTAGTTGAAATAAATATTTTTTATTATAACTAAGAATAATAATTGATTAATAAATTATTTAGGTTTTGACCATTTGTATGATAAGACAACGATAAAGAAACCAATGTGAAATATATAATAATCATAATTTAGTTTAAACGAAAAGTCTTTGTTTACATAAAAACAACATATTTTCAAAAGAAAATTTTTTTATTAATTTCATGTAAATTCTAATAACTTATAACTAATTAGAGTTTTAAACTTTAATTATTATTTATTTGCATTCAAAGTTACTGATAAATTCATTCATTAAATATTTATCATGGTTAGTACCTGGCAATTTAACTAATATTATTTTAATTACTTTCAAAACGAAAACAGTTAAACAATTTTTTTTTTTTTTTGCACAAAAGTTTTAAATGACTGATCATTTATTATGGATAATTATATAATAGACATTTTTTTTTTTTTGTGTGTAAACAATTATTAAAAATTCATTTTTAATGTTATTTTTTCGTTTTATTGGCTGCATTCGTTAAAATGATTTTATTCGTTTTCTTTTTTTATTCGATTAAAACAAAAAACTTGTATAAATTTGTATATAAGTCATATATATATTTAAAGAACAATACATTTTAATAAATAACATTGACAAATTTAAAGAATGTATTAAAGGTAACAACATACACATTACGAAAAGTATTTAAAGTCGTTTTTACATAGAAAAAAAAAAACAAAAATCGATAATCCAGTCTTGTGTGTGTGTATGTAATAATACTCTCTCAAGCCATCAGTATTTTCTTCTTACCTTGAAAAAAAAAAAAAGAGAAATTTTAATGTTTTGTTAATGGAATGACATAAAAATTTAAAAAATTAATTATGAAAAAAAAATTTATTAATCATTTGAATTCGAGTTCAAACTCCCGGAGTTAAAAATTTATTAACATTTATGTTTCTTCTCCTTTTTTTTTTTTTTTTTATTAAATGTCTTATTGATAAATATCACATTATGTATTTACTTTGGAGTAACAAAAAAAAAAAAAAAAAAAAAACCAGGTATCCTTCCTTAAATTTTAATAGACATTAATTTTTAAGAGTATGACTTAAATAAACAATTTATATTTATATACATTCATGTGCAAGTTAATCAATTATATATAAAGTCATCATTATTTTTTTTTATTATAAATTTTTGTCCTTCGTTTTATATAAAAAAAAAAAAAAATATCAAATCGAATAGGAAATGGTACGAACAAGGAAAACTGGTATAATTTAAAAAAAAAAAATTGTTTATATAAAATCTACCCAAATATATATATACCTATGAGCTAAATAATTTACATTAATAAATG
>NW_002987470.1:400160-429014 GCF_000006295.1 Pediculus humanus corporis | reverse complement strand
TTCATATATGTTGCTTTAATGAAATTAAAAAAACAGTTTTTTATATTTTCATTATTATAGTTATGATTATTTTAAATAGACTTAAATGTAATACAAATTTACATCGAATATTGCAATGTTATTTACCTTAACATTTTAGGCATTCGATATATATAACAAAATAAATCTGGAGGGAAAAAAGCAAACTGAAATCCAAGTGAAAATTTCTTACAGTATTCTAATAAACATTCTATGACAAAAAAAAAATAAAAAAAAAACTAACAAGATGTCTGATTATTCAGATTCGGAATCTGAATATTCCAAAACTTCTTCAATAAGAGGTTCATTTTGTAAATCAGTTAAACCGCAAAGATTTTCCAAATATTCTTTCGATTCGAGTGCTTTATATAAAAATTTAAATTTTTCTTCCTCGTATTTGGAAACTACCTTCAAATCAAAATTAAAAACAAAAAAAAAAAAAAAAAAAAAAAATTGTAATTAACGCATGATTTGTCATTAAAAATTTCTTTATCGAAAACTTTCTATAAAAATTACCTTTTCCGAACAAGCAACACAAGAATTAAATGCTTCGACAGCTGGTAAAACTGTTTGATAGTGACTCAAAAATCCTCTAATCGAATGTGGTATCATGCCTAAGACACCATCATACTCTGTTTTTTCCAAATTTGTATCAGCTGGAGCTAAACCTCCAAGAGGATGTTGAAGAATGGATACAAATAATTCAACAGCCAGAGCTCCTGCTATGTTAGACACACCGGGACGAGTAACGGTGCACTGTTGATCTAACGTTCTATTTTTCGAAGACTGATATTTAAATAATAACGAATAAGTATTCATAAATACCCGCGTAAATTTGAAACATTCTTTTAACGGACGAAATTGGTAAAAAAATTATTTCTTACATTTCCAGGTGCTGTAATGTCGTTACAAAAGTAACATCCTAATACATCACCAGAAAGTAATTTCCTATCATTTTTTTCCTCCATTGTTGAATTTTTCAATCCGTGTCTCATAACCAAATAAGAATCAAATCCGAGAGCCGCGTTGATAACTAACTAAAATTAATAAACGACCGTTTAAAAACCTTATTTCGTTCAGACAACACAAAAAATAATAATAATAATAATATTAACGTTAATTACGAACCTTTTTCCGGGCGCAAGCTATCAAAGTTGGCAACCACCTA
This sequence comes from Pediculus humanus corporis, assembly GCF_000006295.1. Taxonomy (NCBI): domain Eukaryota; kingdom Metazoa; phylum Arthropoda; class Insecta; order Psocodea; family Pediculidae; genus Pediculus; species Pediculus humanus. The sequence continues at coordinate 427,828 of NW_002987470.1, read as the reverse complement.
CTTTCTCTGGAGTCCATTAAAAGAAATAAAACGTCATGTTCATCGACGAGTTTTTCCAATTTTTCAACATTTTCTTTTGTTTCATCGATCAATGATTCACCCAATGGATGTCCAGGCATTGGAATTTTAAAAACCAAACCTGAAGAAACCTGAATATTCAATTATTATTATCGTAATTTAAAAAATTTATTCATTCACAATTAATTGTGGTTATTATTATTATTATTATTATTATTATTATTATTATTATTAAAACCGTTTACCGTTCCGGGAAATATTTTCTTCAGAGCTGTAGCAGCAACTTCAGCTTTAAATTTACCAACGTCTTCGAAATTATATAGAAATTGTCTCGCAGGATTCGAATAAGAAACTTTACCATAATCGATAAATGTTATTTTTCTAACACCCCAAGAAATTAAATTTCTAGCTACGACACAACCCAAAGTTCCAGCTCCTATTAATAAACATTTTGAATTTTTTATTATGTCCAAATTTAAATTTGGCATTATTTGCCACTTCATAAGTTTTAGATTCAAATCGACAGATGTTTCTGCCAAACTGAAAGTAAAAGAAAAAGACAAATTAATCGTTTTGTTTTAAGTGTAAATTTCTAATTATAATTATCATTATTATCACATCATGTCTGAAAACATACGTTACAGGATCCATGTATTGTTTTAAATTTGCCATTTGTGGACTAAGCTTTCCCTTATCGTTTTTTTCCCAGCCAACCCATTTTTCCATCGTCCAATCATCGATTTCACTAATATTTTTTTTTATATTTACTTTCACATTTAAAACCAATGAATTATTTATATTCCATTTTCCATCGATAAAATTTAATCTCAGACAAATTATTTTCACAGGATAATCAAACATTTTCAAACTGTGACAAAAAAAAGTAAATTTTGCATTTTGAAAATAATTTAAAATATTTATTAAATTAACTCACTCACCGATGATAAATTAACAATGCAATAAAATTTCTCAATGGCCAACTGGGATATATTGAACTGCTAGTATCTGAAAATCCTAAAAACCAATTTTCTTCACCATTAATTTCATTTAGTCCCTCATTGAGAGAAAACAATTCGATGTTTTCATTTTTTAATCTGACAAAAAAAAATCCTTTGTTATGAGTATTTAATTTATTTTTATAACCATCATATAAACAATCAAGTTGTTCATCATTAAAATATTCACTAATATTTTTAGGATGATTTAAATTATTGCAATTGAAAAATGTCGGAGCTGGAAATGCGAACCAATAATAAAAAATATAACTTTTTAAATTGGCAAAAGTTAATATGAAAAATTTCGATAGTAACGAAGGATTTTCAACAGCATCTTTTTTAATTGAGTCAATTATTTCTTTCCCTTCTCTATTAACAATATCCATGTAATTTTCTTCTTTGAAACTTTCAATTGTGTTTTTGTTTAATATCGATCCGACTCCGATTAATCTATTTTCATCGGGCGACCTGAAAAATAAACAAGAAATAAATCAAAGTTAATAATAATTTGAATAAGTAATAATAATAATAAAGTTAAAATTTATAAAAAAAAGAAAAAAAAGCAGCCTTTAATAAACTTACTTGTTGAAAGAACTTGCATCGACAGAAAATAATTGATTTTGTCCCTCTGGTTTTTTATTACTATAATAACCCCAAATTTTATGAACATTTTCATTTAATTTATCATTATCTAATTTCATTTCGGTTAATTTTTGCCAAAAACTGGGATCAACTTGAGATTTAAATGGGGCAAATTTTAATAAATCTCCTTCTGTTGTCATTTTTTTAAAAATTAAAATTACTGTATTGTAAATTGACAATGAAATGAATCATTCAAAAAAAAAAAAAAAAAATTTATTTATTGGTATTTAAATTTTTCCAACGGTTTGTTAAAACTGAAAAAAAAAAAATCAAACATGATAAATAATTATATATATGTAATTGGAAAAATAAAACTAAATTAAATAATTCTCATTAAAAAATTCAAAATTCGACAAATCGAATGACAGCTTAAATGTATACCCATAAACATTTCATAAATTAATAACCGTTAAAAAATACTTACCGAAGAATTTATAAAGTAAAAATATAAAGGTCACGCATTAATAAAACTTAATTTAAAATCTTTTATAATCATTTTTAAAAAAATGATCGACGAGACATTAAAAAAAAAAAAAAAGTTAAAAAATATTTCATGTAACTAAATGATCGAATCCGTTTTACGTTATACGGACAATGTTATTTTTCAAAGGAAAATCTCCGGTTAAACCTGAGCTAAGACTTGTTTACTCTGCTTATGCCAATGTATAATAATAATAATAATAAACAAAAAGTTAATAACAAGTTATTAATTTAATTACGTCACATTAATAAGTTTTTAGTGATATAATAAATATATATATTTTTACAAAATAATTTTTTTTTTAAAGAATGGCATCCGGTTTAGAAAGTTATGTCAATCGTATCCTTTTCAAATGATACTTTTTAACCAAGTTAGGTTAAGTAAACCATTTTTAAATTATTTATTATTTTTTCTTAATAAAATTTTTCTTCTTAGACACCGTTTCGATAATTACATCGGATGGAAGAAATTTTGTAGTAAGTTTTAAGTTAAAAAAAAAAAAAAAAAATTAATTTTAAAACAATATCTCAATTTTTCCGATTTGATTAATCGAATGTGTTTTCGCATAGGGAACTCTAAGAGGATTTGATCAAACGATTAATTTAATATTAGATGAAAGCCATGAAAGAGTTTACAGTCAGACGCAGGGAATAGAACAAGTTGTTTTAGGTTTACACATAATTAGAGGAGATAATGTGTGAGTATTCGCAACACAAAACTGTTTTACATGTAAATATTTACCCAATTCTGATAAAAGAGAAAGAAAAAACACATTAAAATTAATTTAAAATTTCACTTTAACTGCAGGGCTGTCATAGGAGAAATGGATGATGAAATAGATTCTAGATTGGATATGAATTCAATAAGAGCAGATCCACTCGGTTCAGTTGTACATTAATCATATATATTTTCTTTCTTTTTTCTTTTTTTTTTTTTTTTTAATGGAAATAAATTAATTTACACAAAAAAAAATAAAAAAAAACATTGGAAACATTCTATGTCAGTATTGAAATCGTTTTAATTGTTCTTTTATTTAACATCTGATCATATAAAATATATACATATGAGAAAAGGAAAAAAAAAAAAAATAATTAAGCACAACATTACACTCCCCTTACTCCATAATTGTTTCTTTTTTTTTTTTTTTTTTTTTAACCTAATAATTTAATTTTTAGAATAGCAATGTGCTCATACCTCCCATTTCATTTTGTTCTTTAACAAATATTTCAAAATATTGATAAATAATTGTGACAGCCAAAAGAATACCTGTACCTGAACCGATTGCTCCTAGGAAATCGGCCAAAACTGAGAGAGCTCCAATGCAAAGACCTAAAATTTAATAAACCCCCACAAATAATAGCCTTGTCGTGTTTAATAGTGAACAATAATAATAATAATAATAAGTTTTTTTTCAAATTTAAAACTCACCTCCAAAAGCTGCTGCTGTTGGAATGTACCTATTGAGTTCTTTAACCATCGAATAATCTCTATGTCCCCTCATAACCATTTGTCTTTCTTTAAGTTGTTTGGCAACCTACATAAAATAAATATTTAACTTATGACTAATCAAATTTTTCAAATTTAAGAGAGAGAGAGAGAGAGAGAGAGAAAAACTTACATCTTTAGCAGAAGAACCAGAAACTTCAATCCATGTTTTACTGAAAAAGGCACAAGAACCTAACATGAAGACAATGTAGAGAAGAGCATGAATGGGGTCTTCTAATATGTGTTCCATACTTTCTGGCGGTGATAAATAATAACACAATCCTCCCACAGGATAAGCACGAGCGGGACCGCCGCCTCCGACATCGGCCCAAACTCCCAATAAGTTCACAAGTAAATTCCCTTGAAATTTAACTGCCAACATCTAAAAAATGACATGGTGATAATAATAATAATAATAAATAAAATTTCTCAAACATTAAGAATAGAGTTCGATAATATTTTTTTTTTTTTTTTTTACCTGTGAAATAATATATAAATTAGAAACCAAAGCTGATTGCAATATGATGGGTATGTTTGAAGTGTAAAAAAGTTTTATTGGGTATGAACTGTATTGACCTCTGTATCTGGCAGACTTAATTGGCAAGTCTACTCTGAAACCCTAACAAAAAAAAAATATAAATCAATAAATAATTAATTAATGATCTCTTTATTGAATCGAATAAACTTCAGGTTCTACTAAAATCATCATATCATACCTGGAAGTAAATAACTATGGCAAAAACCATAATAGTAGCGAGTAAATTCATCAAATTAGGCAAATTATGCCTGTAAAAAGCTTCTTTCAAAGCTCTAACTTTGTCTTGTCTTGTAGCCAATAAGTGAAACAAAGCGATAACAGCTCCTTCAAATTCTGTACCTCTTCCTAAAAACAAAACAAAATTTTAAAAAAATTGTTTATTTTTATTTTGTCACACATCAAAACCTTGAAAAAAACACATCAAGGTGAATAAATCAAGCAAATCAAGCAAATTATAATATAAACAATTTATCAAATTTATCGAATAAAAATTTATCGAAGAGTTCAAACCTGTGTTAACTGTAGCAGGGCTAAAAGCTTTCCAAACGATTGTTTCACAAATATTTGTCGCTATAAATAATGAAATCCCTGATCCTAAACCATAACCTTTTTGTAACAATTCATCTAATAATAGAACAATGAGACCAGCTACAAAAAGTTGAATGATGATGAGCATACAAACTCCAGCTCCAATTTCGCTCGGATCTCCATACATTCCAGTCATTACATAAACTATTGCTTGACCAACAGTTATAACCATTCCAAACACTAAACAAAAAGAAAAAAGAAAATTTAATCAGTAAAAAAAATTTCTATTGTAAATAATCACCATTTTGAATAAAACTTACATTTTTGAGCTCCGTTAAAAAGTGCTCTATCTTTAGGAGTATCACCGACTTCGATTATTTTCGCTCCCGCCAACAATTGCATTATAAGCCCAGATGTGACAATGGGTGATATTCCAAGTTCCATGAGTGTTCCTCTGTTTGAAGCTAATATAACTCTAATCCAATAAAATGGATCAGCTGAATCTGAACTCATAATACCAAATAATGGAATCTGATGGCATGATAAATATGGCATTTAATACAAAATTTTATTTTTAATATAAATAAATAAAATTTTTTAAATTTTTTTTTTAACTCACTTGGCAGCAAACTAAGAAAATAAATAATGTTATAGCTGTCCATAATACTTTTTCCCTAAATTGTATTTGTCTTTCTGGTTTTGCTATTTCAGGTAAAACCCCGCAAAAGGGTTTAATCATTTCTAGAAACTTAACTGTAAATAAATAATTTATACAATACTTTACAAAACAAATAATAATAATAATAAGGTCTCTGTTAAAAATTCCAATCACACAATTTGAAATCATTAAAACAAGTTTTAACTTTTGTCGAATAAATTATTCGAAAAAATTAATTAAAGTACTTTAAACAATGGAAAAAAGAAAAGTCTTATTAAATGAAAAATATTTGTATTGGAAAAAATATTGAAAATTAAAATAATATCAAAGAGAAAGTAGGTGTTAATAATAATAATAATACATATATGTACATATATGAAAAAAAAATTAAATTTTATCAATTGGAAAATGGAAAATTAATAAAAATAAATAAACTCAAACGAATTCTAATTAATATTTTATCGCATTTAAATGAATATATTAATGAAAATTGACAATTTATAATAAAAAAAAAGTAAACATATTTCCAGTGTCAAATTCAGGTTAAACAAAGTAATTTTTCATAAATGAAAATAAGAAAAAAAATAAAAATAAAATAATAATGAGTGAAAAATAAAAAAATACTTACTTCCCATGATTGGGTTTTGATTAATAAATCAAAAATAATAATAATAAAACTAATTTTTTTTTTTTTTTTTTTTTAATTATATTAACCAACTTTTCCTTCACGACTTAACATTTAGTTACATTTACGTAGAGCACCGTATAAATCTTTCGGTACCACGTCCGCACAGAGAGGTTGATGATTTGGCTGCGCAGGTTTCTAACCGTAATATTTCAATTTCCGCCTTTCTTGACAACAAAGCGGATATGGACTTTTACCAAGTTCCACGATTTTAACTAAACCCCCGTGAAAGTCATTTACGATGTGACACTTTCTTTTTAACCTTTCTGCCACGTTCTGACGTCATCACATTTACACCGCGTAAAAAAACCGTTACGTTATTATTATTCGTTTTTATTTTTAAAAATATACGTTTTTTAAATAGTTTTAAATTGTTCTTATGTAATTATAGCAACGAAACAATCGTTTGATATCTTTTATACGTATAAACAAATAAAATGGCGGTAAAATCAGTGTTTCAAAAACATTTCAAATTTTAACTCTAATAATTTAATTAATTTACTTGTGTTTTAGTAATGAAGTCACTTTTTAATTATTATTTTGTTTATTCTCAATCGTTTTAATAACGATAATAAATTAATAAATAAATAAATTCTTGAAAATGAAATAGAGTTCGTTAATTTATATAATAAATCGTACAACGAAAACGGTTAAAAAAGAAAAAATATCATTGGTTATTTCAAAAATCACGTTACCATGGCAACGGATTCCAATTCGATTGTTTATTTATTTATATATATATTTGAAATTGTAAATATTTTGTATTGCAAAAGAAGTGAAACGCGCGAGAAAAACAGGCATCATCCTTCTTTTTTTTTTCTCTCTTTCTCTCTCTCTCTCTCTTTCTCCAGTGATATCACATCATAAAATTAATATCGAATGAAAAAAAAAAATAATAATAATTAATGACAGCTCCAGTAAAATGTAATGTAACTTCAACTGTTACACAACAGGATCCGCAAAAAGAAACGACAAAAGATTTTTATAAAACATGTAATTTACCACCGAGATGGGATAGACCTTGTGAGTACCTAATAATAATAATAATAATAAACTATTCATGATTGATTCCCATCGGTTTTTTCGATCTTATATGACGTAATCATTTTTCTCTCATTTGTAGATTGGTTTACCGGATATGGATGTCAACAAGTTCCACTTCCTCATCCGTTTTACAGATCGACTTACATGGATTACGGATGGTAAAAAACTTAATATAAATTATAAATACTAAAACAAAACGAGTCATTAATAATGTTATTCCATCTTTTGTTCAGGTATCCTCCAAACATTCACACAGTTCCAATATCATATTTTCCAACACAACAAAAATTTACTAATCATTTATGCCATTTTGGAATGTATCGAAATTCTTCGTTAAATACAGCGTTGGATGCAAAACCTTTAGGGGAAAAATAATTATTATTATTATTATTTCACTTTTTTTTTTGCTACGTTTAAATGGAAAAACGATGAATTCGACATATTGAATTTTTTTTTTTTTTTTTTTTTTTTTTTTTATTAAACGGGAAACGTGATTCCCATTGATTCGAGGATGACGCGTGCAATAACAAAACGATTAATACACAACCGTTACAATTTTTTGGCGGGAAAAAAAAAAAAAATTCAAAATTATCAATAAATATTAAAAGAAATAAAAAAAATTAAAAAAATAATATCAAAATTAAAATTTTCTTCTTCTTCTTCTTAAATTTTCCTACTTCATTTTTAATATTAAAAAAAAAACAAAATGGCGGCAACCTTTTCAAAGCTAAAAAATAATAAAATTTTTTTTTTCTTCAAAAATTATAACAAATTCTATTTAAAAAAAAAAAATTTATATATAAAAACTAAAAAAAAAAAAAATCTACAAAATTATTATCATCATTATCATTATCATTATTCCGTTAGAGTCAGTCGTGTAAAAAAATTATCATTATTATTATTATTATTATTAATTGGCACTTAATAAGAATCTTAATAAATAATCATCATCATCATCATCATCGATCCTTTTTATTAACTTAAAAAATTTTTAATATGGCAGTGAAAATTTACGATTTGTTCGTTTGTTTGTTTGTTTGTTTGTTATTGAAATTCGATATTGTTCATTATTAAATAATTTTTCTTCAAAAAAAAAAAAAAAAAAACGTCGTGGCATTAGAAAAAAAACCGTTAAAAAAGAAATTTACTCACGATGAAGGCGTATATGTGTAGTAGTTTTTGCAATTCGTAAAAAAATCTATCGTTATTACTATTATTATTATTATTTAATTTTTTTGTTATTAAGGATCGACGAACGAAACCATTATGTAACGCGTACCTTTTGTCACAAGCAAACCTTCGTGATAATGTGTCAACCTTCCCGGATGCATGAGCAACCATCCCAATCTCGTATCCGTGACGCTACAATTGTACCTTAAAAACCTGCAACCGCCTCCCTAAAAAACAAAAACATTATTATTATTATTATTATCATCGGGTTAACGTTTCCGACGGGGAGAGGGGAAAATAGACGTGACGTGGATTACCTCGTAGTCAACCTTTGGAGTGTTTAGTGCCAAATTAATCGTGTAAGTAGACGAATCGTGATGTGGCCTCAACGACGGTTGCTCGTCCGGTTTATAACGAACGACAAAATTCATTATGGCACGAGGAGGCTGAAATCAAATCACACATCCGTTATTCTTTTACATCCATTTTGTTTTTTTCAAGCAAAAATAAAAAAAAAGCGTCGGCTCATATAAAGCAAAGCAAATTTTGGTTAAATGAAATTTTCTTTACAAATCTCGTTAATCACATCATCTTTAAATGACAGCAAAAGAAAAAAGCAGCAAAGAATGTTTTAAAGCAAAGCAAATAATATTTTAACAAGCGTGACGTAATATACATATATATTTACAAAAAATTTTCTGTTAATGTTTCAATAACGAATGATTGATTGATTGATTGAATTTTGATATTAGAAAGCAAGCTAGCGTTTTGCTATGGTTAATAAATCAAGGTTCGCGTCTCGTTCGTACTCTTTTAATTTAATTAATTGAAATCGTTAAACTTTTAATCGACAGCAACCGTTGCTGCTGTTGTTTTTCGAATGAGATGAGGTATAAAATAAAAAATTATTTACCTCATCCTGATAACCGGTATAGACTTTGTAGTTAAGCGGAGCAACATATTTTTCCAAAAAATGAAGCCATTGTTTTTCCAACCCCACTTGGTTCATGTGTATGTCCCGAGTAGGTACGGCTTCGTAACCCGTGTCAAGGCGATCGTCCTTTTAATTCCCCAAAAAAAGAAAAAAAAAGAAACAAAAAAGAAACAAAAAAAAAACAAAAACAAAAAAATGATCTGATGTGCTACGCAACTACGTCGTACCTAAACACACATTTCCGCTCATGCAAAAAAAAAAAAGGAAACAAATTAAAAGAAAATTTTTTAACTAAGGTACGTAAAAACGTTTCACGTTGGTGACAACATAGTATAAGCAGGCAACAAGTGACACAGACAGGCAGGCAGGCGGGCAGGCAGGCAGGTAGGTAGGTGGTCAGACAGGCAGGCAGGCAGGCAGGCAGGCAGGCTCTCAGAATCCCTGGAACGATAACAACGTACGTTATGATAATATCCGATGAAAACATTTTCCTGGAGCGGTCTAACGTATTCTTTCAAAAAGTAAAGCCAATGATATTCCAAACCGATTTGTTTCATGTGTATGTCACGCGTCGGTACATTTTCATAACCGCCATCCAAACGAAGATCCTTAAAAAAAAATCACTTTTCCGTTAAAATAACTATTATTATTATTATTATCATTCATCCCTTTTTGTATTCTTCTGAGGTTTGTTGACGTTGTCTCCAATAAATCCACATTCCTGTAAATTTTCTATTTTCCCATTAACATTTTTATACGATATCAATTTAATGTTTACCTTATTGCTACCGTCCGACCATTTCCCGTAGGTTTCGCATATTTCAATGAGTTCCTGACAGAATCTCGGGGAAGCTATGGGAAACCAATAAACGTCTGGACAAGGCATCAATGGTTTCGTTTCCGGATTTAAATTTTCCGAATAGTTTTCGTGCAAATACCTTGTAAAAAAAATTAAATCTTTTTAACGATGCCAAATTAATGAGTTCCTGCAGGAACTCGTGGTCGACAACAATAAATCACCTTTGTTCCCAATCCCATTTATTATCGAATATTTGATAGAAATCGGGATGAGTTCGTGTCACGTCGTAAGTATCGGGATTGATTAAATGTCCGAAATCAACTCTGTTGCTCACGTACATGAAAACTCCCTGGAAAAACAAAAAGAGGAGGATTTCGAGAGGTTTGCCGTACGACGTTTCCGTTCTTGACGTCACTACAACGATAATAATAATAATAATACTACCGACCTTTTCTCTCATGTGATGACAGAATGCCATATCCGGATCTAGGGCACCTTCGACGTAACTCGGTTTGGTTTCATCGTTTCGTATGACGGTACCGTTGATTAAATAACATCCGCTGATGTAAGGTACGTTCCACAACCCCCTGAAAGAAATAAACGTGGATATTATATCAGTAAAAAACAAAATGGCTTTTTTCCGTTAAGTTATCAAACGCGTCGGCATCGTTCTCGCGCCTAAAAATAACCGTTTTGATAACCGGCACCCGCCGTTCACCTCCCGTTCGACCTATTTCTTGTTGAAAGAATGAATAAAATTCAATTAAACTGTTGACACGATAATAATCCAGCAATAAATTTTTTTTAATAAGAAACAATAAACGAACGAAATTTATGCGAACGTGACCATCATTACGACAAAGACTGGAGGTGTCATTATTATTATTTAAACAAACCGTTCGCGAGATTCGAACGTTTTAAAACATCACGTGGTTTTATCATCATCATCATCATCATCGCTAAAGTTTTTCTTTATATATATAATCCAATAACGGTATGATTAAAAACGGAAAATTTTTTTATTTAAAACATTTAACGAAATTATTTGTGATTTCTATGCTCCTGATTCACGTCATCGAATGTGCTAGAGGTGGTGGTGGTGGTGGTGGTAGGCGTGGAGGTGGAAGAAAAGGTACAAAATACGGTATGAGAATTCCTGCTCTCATAAGGCACAGAAATCAAGAATCGGGAAATTATTACGAAAATAAAGACGTGAGTATTATTAAATAAATATTATTTCGTGATTGCAAAAAAAAAAAAAATAAAATAAAATGGCGGACGAGTGCGTGAAAAAAAAGGGGGGGAGGGATTTCCAACGGTAAAAAAAATTATTAATTATTATTATTATTATCATTTTTTTTAAGGGTGCTCGAATAGTTAAATCCTCACATTTCGAATTGGATTACATGTTGGGTAGAAAAATAACGTTTTTTTGCATGGCAAAAGGATTTCCCAGACCGCAGATCACGTGGTTCAAAGATGGCATCGAATTGTACGCTCATAAATTTTTCCAGGTGGCTTTTAATAATAAAATTTTTAAAAAGATCAACCCCACACACCAACCCCTCCCCTTCCCCCAAAAAAGTAGTAAATATATTTTTATTTTTAAAACTTTTTTTCAAAAATTTCTCTCAAAGGAGAAAGTTTTTTCTCAAGAAAACGTGGAATCAATGTTACCGTGGCAACAGAATAAGAATTCGAAATCAACAACCGTTCGTAATAATAATAATAATAATAACAACAACAACAACAACAACAACAAATCGTGTAGTTTACATTTTCGTGAATAAATGTTACAAAATAAAATACATATATATATTTTTTTTTACTCATTTATTTAGTTTTTTTTTTTTCTCACTTTTTTTTTTCATATTATTATTATTATTATTATTATTTTGTGTTTTTTCTCTTTTTTTAATTTTGTAAAATAAAAATGTCGGACGACGAAGATATAAACGAGAAAGATGTAGAGAGAGATGTAGAGAGAGATGTAGAGAAAGATGTAGAGAAAGATTTAGAGAAAGATGTAGAAAAAGATTTAGAGGAAGGAAATAAGACAGAAATCGAATACGAAGATAAAGAAGAAGATGACGAAGATGATGAGGAGGATGATGAGGAAGGCGTTGAAGAACCAGTTAAAAAACCCGTCGAGAAACCCGTGAGAAAATTATATTTCCGGGAAGAATACGGAGAGGAATTCGGGGGAGAAGAACCGGATCTCCTCATACCCCCGTCGGATTTGGATATTTTACTCGGACGAGCCGAATCCAAATTCGTTGAGGAACACGTCGAACAAGAAGGCGACGATAAAGAAGGCGAAGAGGAAAAACAGGAATACGGCGAAGCTTTCGGAGAGGGAGAAGAAGATGCTTTCGAAGAGGATTTGAAAAAGAAAAGTTTCGGATTGCTAAAAGCGGACGAAGTCAAACAAGAGGAAGTGATATCTGAAAAAGCCAGCATAACGAGCATAACGTCCTCAGATTTTAAAATGCGAATCGCTGAATATTTCATGCAACCGAAAGAGAGAACGCCGAGCGAATTACGTTTCGAAAGCGATTACAAGGAAATCATAGAGGAAAAAATGAGGAAAATCATTAAGGCGCTCGAAGTGGAAGAAGAAAAAGACAAAAAAATCATACAGGAAAGAACGCCGTTGGAAAAGAAAAAAGTTTTGATTACGGAAGTTGACGTGTCCGGCCTGTATCCGCAACCGAAAGTCATAGAGAGTGAAGTGAGTTTTGCTTTCGACGAAGACGAAGAAGATGACAAAGTTCACAAAGCTATCGTGACGGAAGCTGACGTCATAATGGATACACTTCGAAATAGTTTATTGAGCGATCCGGACAACGTTTTTTTAAAAAAGATGAAAGATCAAATATTGAAAGTGAGACAAGTGGCAGAAGAAGTCGTGACGATGATCAAAAAGGGAGTCCCCATGGACATATCGGAAAAGATAAACGAAAATTTGCAAAATTTCAAAGATAATTTGCGACAAAATTTAATTAACATATTCAAAGATCAAGTCCAAGTGACGAAATACAGAGTCATGGAAGACGAGGACGAAGGGAAACCGGCGGAAGCCGTCGAAGCCGCCGTTAAAAAAACAAAAAAAAAAATCAAAATGAAAATATTAAAAACGAAAGAAGTTCCCGAAGCGATTCCGGAAGAAAAAGAAGAGGAAAAAGAAAAGGAGACAGAGGGAGAAGAGGAAGAAGGGGAAAAAATTCATGAAGGAGCACCGGAAATGATGGCACCGTTAGTAAAACCCGCAGCAAAAGAAATCGTAGTTAAAGAAGAGCCTAAAAAAGTCTTCATTCCGTATGAAAAAATTGATTGGAATAAATATTTGTCGGAGACGGAAAAACAATACATGGTAGATCCGGCGTTGAGAGCGGAAATGGAAAAATACATAGAAGAAAGGAAACACGCGATCGAAGAAGAGCAGAGGGCATACGAAGAGAAAAGAGAAAGACGGTTGCGATATATCGAAACGACGGATCCGGATGAAATATTAAGAAACGAAAATTTGGTCGTGACAATGAAATTCATACTCAATTCTGGAGACACGTACACGAACGCATTTAAATACCTAATGAAATTTCGTACCATCAAATACGGCCTCTCGCAAATTTTCAAAGTTCCCGCCGAAGTTTTCATCATTTACAGAGACGAAATTGAAATTCAAGACGACCTTTCCGCCTACGACCTAATACCCGAAGTCGAACCCAACGACACGATAACCCTAAGATTGTTAACATTGGACAACGACAGATGGCGTTTGAAAAGTGATTTTTTAGAACTTCCCGTTCCGGACATAATAACGTGCACCGTCGTCACGGGCGTCGATTGCGAGGGAGCCGAAGAGAAAAAAGAAATCGTCGTGGAAATAGAAAATCGTAAAATTAAAAAACCTTTCGTCGGAGGTTACGTCGACTGCGAAACAGGGATCGAATATCATCACGCGTTTTCGCAATCCGGACCCCGCCCGACGAAAATCCCTTGGGAAAAACAAAATTCGAGAGACACTCAAACCGCGTTCATCCGAGAGAAATCCATCGATACTCTCATGGATAAATCGACGCAAATGGCACGAAGAGACTACTACGTGAGCACGGAATACGATAAAATAATGACGGCCAAACCCTACGTCGACTACGATACCTGGATGAGAGGGAGAGACGTCGAAAACAAAACGAGAATCATACAAAGATACATAAGAGCCATGATAATGCGTAGGTATTTGAAAAAAATGAGCGAAGAATACAAGAGACGAAGATGTTGGGAACTCGAACAGGAGAGAAAAAGAGTTTTGGAAAGGGAAAACAGGATTAAAACCAATATAATTAACATGACGTATCCGAAAACGAGAGCGGATTTCGACATGCTTTACGCCATGGTTGAAAAATGGAGGAAAACACAAGTCGATAGAATCAGCAAGTTGAAAACGGAAGCGCCGAAAAAAGCCGAACTTTGCGCCGTACTCGAAAAGGAAATCAAATTGTTGGAAGCCATTGAAGTACACAGGATAGCCGTGTGCAAAAAACAAAAAGAAATTAAAAATTTAAAATTCATGGAAAAAGTGGCTGCGCCCGTGACGTGGACGGGTTACAGAGGAATGACCGTTAAAATGGACACGTTGAAAACTCAAAGAGCGAGAGAATTGAAAGAGCTTTACCACAGTTTATCCAGGCAAGATCTCAATTACGAAGATCGAATCGAATTATTGATTTCATTGAAACACGCTCTTCGAGTGCAAACGTCGACTTTAACCGAAGAACTCATTTCTTTGATAAATCAAGAATGCGAAATGATAGTTCGCGGCGTCAAAGCCAAAGATTTAGATTATTTGCGACAAAGAATCGAATTTTTATTTCAAGAATATTTCAAAGATCCCTATTTCAATCCGGAAATGGCCAAATACGATCCGACATTTTGTAAAGATTTACTCCGTGGGAAATTATTTTGCAGGTTGTGTCACACGATGAAATCCCTCAAAGATTTCTCCGTGTCGACTCGCGACAAATCCATTAACGTGTGTTCGTCTTGTCAATGGGTTCACAACATAGCGATACCTCGAATCGATTTGAGCCCGTACAGGTACATATTGAAAATGGTACGAAAAGACGAACAAAAGCGAAATTGCTACTCGTCGTGCGCGTTCGTACTCCAAGACGAAGACATGAGATTTTTAGTACAAAACATATGGAAAGGTCGTTCCGCCATATCCGAATCCGACGACCTCATTGATTTAAGAATGCCGAGATGGGACGTGACCAAAGATTGGACACCTTGGAATTGCATTCTTCTCACCGAACTCGAAGCCAAAGCTCATTTGAAAACGAAACCGTGCGACAATTACGAACCCCTATTGACGAGCGAAATCATATCGAAACACGAATTAGCCAAAAGGCATTTCCAACCCCTTTTCTCGTCCGCGAAAAGAATAAGGGACACCGGAAAATGGGCAAACACCGTAGACGTCAAAGACTACAGAACCATACCATTGACGGCCGATTTTTACGACATAAGATCCGACGAATGTTTTAGATTGAGAAAAAATGGAAGGTTGTACGATGTCCACGAAACGAGAAGAAAAGATGATGGATACGTGCAATACGTTTAAACGTTATGACGTCACAACACCAAATTATTATCAATGAACCTCTTCCTCACCTTATCTCCACAAACGACAAACATAACAAACAAAATTTAATTTCCCTCCCCCCCCCCACTCGATGGTAAGACAAAGTATACGAATCCATTTTGTAAAATTTTCGAAAACAAAACAAATAATAAACGAAAAAAAAAAAAGAGATTTCAATTTTTCTTTGATTTTCTTCGTTTTTCAGGTTCACGAATGGCCACTGGGAAACGACACGATGAAATCTAAAATGGAAATCGATCCGACAACTCAAAAAGATGCTGGATATTACGAATGTCAAGCAGATAATCAGTATGCAATAGACAGACGAGGTTTCAGAACGGATTACGTAGTTTACACTTATTGAAGTGAAAATTATCAGACAGGTAGGGGATTAACATTCCTATCGCTACAAATAATAACCTACGGTAAAATTATCATTTTCAATTTTAGGTATTATTATTATTATTAACAATAGTTTTTTCTGTCGCCGTGCGAGTTTCCTCGGAAAAACTTAACAGTAGTAAGAAAAAAACAAATCGAACACGAATCTTATATAAAGCACTTCACACATATATATAATCTCTATGAGAAAGAAAATTTTTTTTATAACTCGATCGATATATCGATCAATCGATTTTTTTTTTTTTTAATATATGTAAAACAGTAGATGAACGAACGATAAATAAATAAATAAAATTATGTACTATTGAAATAAATATATGTATATCGTTAGTACTCTCCATTTTGATTATGTTTTTACATCCTACAATCTTTCCAAACATGTTTTGTTGAAAACCTCAAAAACCTGGAAATTTCGGAGATAAAAATCCCTACCGAACCTGAAAAAGGGGGATTGAAATAAAAAGAAATAACGTACGTTTCTAAAAGTTCATCGTCTAAATTCATAAAAAAAAATTTTTTTCTTGATGGGTTTCAAACCGAGGCGGAAATTTCACATTAAAATCGATAAAACAATGTTTTTATACAATTACAATTGGTGCATTGAATAAATAGATTATTGCGCCCATGTTTGTTTGTTTGTTTGTTCGTTTGTTTGTCTGTTTAAAAATGCACACGAAACAGTGGCGTGGAAATCCGACCCTCCTTCCATCCACTCTACTATTATTATCACCATCATTTTTACAAACTCTCGACTTTTTCCAAACGATTCCCCTTTTTATTTGTCTACCTTAACTCATTAAAAGACAAATTCTCGATTGTAACAAACAACAAACAACAAACATCACGTCGTATCATCGAATCACCCACGCGAGAATTAAACAGTTAACAAACAAATTGACAATATGTTACGCCACTGTTAATATAATAATCATACAAACAACACCTTCATTATAGGGTCAAAACAATAATAAAAGTTTTTAACTTTTCGTCCCGGTCGACGATACGCGAAAAACAAAAACAAAAATTACATGCAAATATCGAGTCTTTAAAGTTTTCGTCGTCTTTTACTTATTATTAACTTTTCAAAAAAAAAAAAAAATGAAGACGCAACTCGTGATGGTGAGTACTAATTTTTTTTTTTTTTGACTAATATTCGAATACACGCGGATAAGCAGAAAACCCATAATAATAATAATAATAATTTACAGATGACGATACTTTTTCTACTTTTCGTTACGACTAAAAGTCGAAGAGGAAGAGCAAGGACAAAAACTAAAAGTAAAATAATCAACGGTCTTCCCATAACTGGAAAATTCCGGGATCCAGAATCCGATCAATACTACAACAATAACAATGTAAGATATTGAATGATAATGATGATGATAACGTAACCGAGTACGGATATAACCTTTTTTTTTTTTAATAGGGAGCCAAAATAATCCTTTCATCTCATTTCGATTACGAATACGTATTGGGACATAAAATAGCATTTTTATGCGTTGCAAGAGGAAATCCAAGACCGAGGATAACATGGTTTAAAGATGGCATCGAATTATATGCTCACTATCTCAGCCACGTAAGTTTTCTTTTTTTCCTTTTTTCTCGATTTCCGAAATGGAAAATTTCGAATAATTTTTTTTTTTAAAATCAGGTACACGAATGGAAAATGGGTTCGGATAAAGTCAAATCGAAATTAGAAATCGATCCTGCGACGCAAATGGATGCGGGGATTTACGAATGTTCGGCCAATAACATGTATTCGATAGATAGCAGAAGTTTTAAAACTGATTTCAGCATCGCTTTCGATTAAAATCCTTTTTTTTTTTTCTCACCACCTCCCCCCCCCCCGATTGTCGTCGTTGGATTAGACAAACGAGATCGATGCGAGAAAGACGCCATTACAGAAAAAAAATAAATAAATATTTTTTTTTGGGTTATTTACCGTTTTTCGTTATTTACCAAATCCATGTAATCGAAACTCCTGGCGTAAAATCCATCCTCGGCTATTCCACCCCAAAAATTACTCCAAGCTTTAAACGGTCTCACGAGCATGGGAGCAACGATGGTTCTAAAAAGAAAAATAAAATCATTAAAATCAAATTTGTGGAAAATGGAAAAATCCAAAAGTGCGCACAAAAAACGTTTGTTTTGATCACCTGTTTTGTTCGACGAGAAGTTTCAACGTGTAAGGATTATCCAAATGTGCTTCGCTATCCAAATTAAAATAAAAATCAGCTTTTGATGTTTTGAAATGTTCTCTGCAGAATAAAAAAGTAAAATTCAAATTAAAAAAGCCATTTACAAAAACTAAAACGATTCATTACATTTAAAAAAAAAAAAAAATTACATGGCTAAAGTTTTCGCATGTGATTCAGCAATTTCATCATCGGCTTTTATCTCTTTCACGCTCTTGTATTTTTCCCTGAATTTTCCGACGAATTTATCAACGTCTCTCTCGTGATGTTTTATAAAATTATAAACGAACAAATTGATTTTATTTTTCGGATATTTTAAATCTCCAACTTTTTGTAAAAAATCTTCCAGGAAAGGCGTGGGTTTTGATACGAATAAAGCAACGAAAACTCTCGGATGATTCGACGTCTGTAACAACAACGAAAACAAAATCATTATTTTGATCCGAAGGGGTTAAAGGTCAGCAAGAACGTGTCATTGAACCCTTACATCTTCGTCTGATAGTGTTATCACATTTTCCTTGCACGAAACGCATCCGTCTCGGGTATTCCAACAATTCGGTAAGTAATTACCCAAATTATTCAAACCGACTTTGACGACTGTCGGACCGTTACCGTGTAATATCAACGGATGACTTTTCATTTGTTCGTTTTCCAAATAAGGTTCGTGATTTTTAAATTTAAGCGAAAGCTCATCTAAACGAAACCGACAAATAATAATAATAATAATAATAATTATTTCACACGTCCGGGTCACATCCAAATTACAAAATCAATATATAAAAAAAAAAATATTTCTAATAATTACCCATGGCACCGTGTAAATTGTGAAATATTTGAGATTTGTGATCTAATTTTATTTTCAAATTATTTCTAAGAGTTTCGTTAAGGTATGCTTGAGTGTAAAATAATTGATCGTCGTCATCGTCGTCTATGGATCTGTGTGTTAATATCTCATATAATTCAGGAGCGTAACCGATGATCCCTAGAAAAAAAAGGAGGAATAAATTAAAAATCCACAAGACGGTACCACCATTCAATGTCAAAATTATTTAGGGATTTAAATGATTGAAATTTATATCGTTTGTTAATTGTTTGTTTAAACTCTTTCATCATTAATTTTTAATTGATATGGTATTTCATTTATTATTATTATTATTCTTTGTTTTTCTCTTAAAAACCGTGACTTTAGAAAAGGGAGAACGACATTTTTTATGTGTGTGTGTAAGTAAATGACGAATGACGAGAGAATTAAAATAATTTTTCATTTCATTTACGTGGGAGGCTTTTAGTCACGTCATCATTTTTTTAAGTAATTAAATTTAATTAAAACATCCTTTTGAAAATTTAAAAAAAAAGAAAGATGGACACTCACCACCGGAATTCAAATATTGTTTTCCTCTCGATTGAATCGGATATTGTGATGCTAAATTTTTATCAGGCCAACAAAATGGTTCGGCTCCAAAAACGACTCTTCCACCGATTTTATCAAATTGTTCCAATATGTCGTTTAATCCGGCCAAAAAAATCACGTCGTAACTGCCACGATAATGTTAACAACAGAAAAATTAATAAAAACACCAACAAACTCTTTAAAATGGCCGCCGCGGCGATTATGATGATGTACTCACCTGTCTGTGAAAATGATTATTTTTTCATGATCGTTTTTATATTTTTCAACTTCTTCCCTAAACAAATTGATTTTTTGTCCTCCTCCTGTTGATTTCATTGATCCCCCCTTCCATCCAACTCCTTTTCCTAACGTTTTCACTTGTATGTCGTTGACGTTGCATGATCTCAGGTACCTCAGATACCCGTCCGTTTCGTTCGATGCAACCGTTAATACCAATACATCTGTTAAAAAAAATATAAAAAAAAAATTTTTTCTTGTAAGTGAATAATTTTAACGTTTCCTCTAACATAACTCGTGTATATAAAAACTCCCACGCATTTTTTAAATTAAAATAATATTATTATTATTATTCCCACTTTTTTCATTCAAATAATTGTCAATAATAATAATAATAATAATAATAATTTCATTCGTGTGCGGATGACGTTAAGATTAAAAAAATTTTATTTTTATTAAAAAAAAAAAAAAAAAAAAATTGATATCGTTCTTATCATTATTATTTACTATTACATAATAATTAAATTAATTATATTCCATCTTTAAATTATAATAAATAAATAAATAAAAGAGGCATTAATTATGGCAATAATAATAATAATAATAATTTTAGCACATTTTTTTCGTTTGATGTATGTATGAATGAATGAATGAATGAATGAATGAATGAAAATCAACAACGTGAATGATAAATCTTGTAATGAGAAAAAGTTATCGCAAATTTTATTAATAAATTATTAACAACAATAAAAAAACATAAAAATTATAATTAAAGTTAATAATAATTAAACCAGACGACAATAATCGAACACAACAAACGTCATTCATCAAGTAAAACAAACGTGATTTTGTAAAATAATTATTAATAAAATCAACATCCAATAAAGTCGGCCATATTTAAAAAAAAAAAAAAAATTCATTCTGGAATCGTCGTAAAATTTTTTTTTTTTTTACGATTTATTGTTGTAACAATACGATTATGGCATTATTATTATTATTATTATTACTTTTTTTTCTTTGTTCTTTATTCTGTATATATTGTAAGTGTAAAAAAAAAATTTCTTTTATTACCCGAAACTAATTCATTTATAAAATGAAACAAACAAACAAACAACAAATTGAAGCGTTTCGTTTAAGGAAAAAAAAAAAAAAGAAGAAAAATTATCAAACTGTAAATTTAAGGGTCAACATAAGTTTTTTTTTTTTCTTAATTAACAGAAAAGCAAACTAATTAATATTATTATTATTATTATTATTGATCTCATTTATCGAATAACACATTTCAAACAGATTTTCCTCTCCTTATTAAATGTCAATCAAAGTTTTAGTTCGAAAATGAAACATGATCTTGACTCATTGATTTAATTTAAAAAAAAATTTTATATAAGGTATTAAATATCTTATTCGAATGCAAACAAAACAAAAAAAAAAAAAAAAACCGAACAAATGCAATTTTTCAAGATTCATATCGAGATTGATCAAAGAGTATAATAGCAAAACACATAATCAGAAGACAGACAATCGAAAAAGTTTTCTAAAAACAAATAAAATAATAATAATGATGATGTTTTTTTACATTCCATCAAATGAAAATCAATCATTAATAAATGAAATTTTAAAAATAATTTTTTTTAATAACGAATAAAATATCCATTCGATAGAAAAGATGAAATGCACTCGGATTGTATATGATATAAAAAAAAAACCATAACTCAAAATTATTAATAAATTTATTCATTTTTTATCAACAATTTTATTATTATTATTATTATTATTCGTTTATCATCTTTTTTTTTTTTTGAAAATAATAATAATAATAATCATAGTTCAAATGTCGTAACATTTTAAAATATTAATCGAATAAAAAATTTTATTTTAAATGATGAGTTATGGATGGCAACACAGTGAATAATTTTTTTTTATTAATAAATTAAAAAAGATTCTATTAAATATAATTATAAAATGATAATAATAATGATTAGAATACAAAATGAATGAATGAATGAATGAATGGAAAAAATTTCCTTTGTGTTAAATTTTAAAAAAGTTTTAACGGAAAAAAAAATTTAAAACGATTTTTAACGAATAAGAAATTACATAAAATTATAAATTAAAATATGAACGTTACTTACCTCTTTCGTTGTTTTCACATTTGCAAAAGTTATTAAAACAAAATATTAATAATAATAATAATAATATCGATGATAAACTTTTCATGTTATTATTATTATATTGATGTAATTTCATAATTAATTATTTTTGCTTTTTTCCCCCCCGGGATAAAATCCAAACCATACCACAAACTGATTCACACTCGACTGTGACATCGTAAACAGTGAGCGCAATTTATCTGATGACACGATAAATTCTAACTTGCCGTCGTCTGCCACTTTTTTTTTCTATAAACGAATTCCAAAATCCGATTATGAACTGTAACGGAAAAAAAATAATATAAACGGGCGAATAAACATTATTTTTAATAAATTTTATAAAAAAATTATTTAAATAAATAAGTTTAACGATCGTCGCGTTTCGTTTCTTACATTCTAATCCACTATTAAAAAAATTACGCGGGAAAATTTAAATTTAAATTTGGATTAATCGATGATTGAAGATTAAAACGAGATAATCTTTTGCTAAAAAAAAAAGAAAATCATTTATGCGATTTAAATTTTAATTATGTGAAATAAATATAATTAATAAATTTTACGTATGTATAATACATAATTTTAAAATAATAATAATAATAATAATAATAATAATTTGTTTTCTGTTAAAGGATTATTGTTAATGTAACGGTTTTCTCTTCTCCCCCTCCCCCTCCCCCACGTCAAACGATTTTTCATAAAAAACAATATCCTAAAATCGATAATTTAAAAAATTTCTTTGATTTTTTTTTTTTTTTTTTTTTTTTTTGGGGGGGGGGAGGATTTAATTTTAAAAAGGAAACCATAAAGTTTTTTGGGGACACCTTTTAATTGGGTTATTTGGTTAAAAAATTTAATTTTTTATTATGTATTCAGTCGAATTCAAGTGTGGCTTATGTGAAAAACAACAGAAAAATTTTCCAAGTTGAAAAAATAAAATTTTCTTTTGTTAAATAATATTAATAATAATAATAAATAAACATGTCGAAAAAAGAAGATCCTGAATGGAAAAAATTAAAAGAAGAATTGGAAGGATTATATAATAAGATAAAAGTAAGTAAGGTGTGAATAATAATAATAATCTTTCTTCAATGGGGATTTCAATGGGGATTTTTTTTCTTTTCTAGGATCTACAGAATGATGCTGCGGATACAACTTTGGAAAAGGAAACGGAAACCGTTGGAGATGTTTCCAAATTGAAAATATCGACTAAAAAATTATTAAAAGGACACATAAATAAAGTTAACAGCGTTCATTACAGCGGTGATAACAGGTAAGATCCCCAAAAACTTTTTTTCCCCTCCCCAATTTCGATCCTACAATGATCCCCCCACAACAACCTTTTACATTAATTTCTTTTCCTTTTTTTTTTCAAGACATTGCGTAACGGGATCATTGGATGGTAAATTAATCATTTGGGATACGTGGTCAGGTAATAAAGTACAAATAATACCTTTGAGATCTTCATGGGTTATGAGTGTGGCATTTTCACCATCCGGTAATTTCGTCGGTAAGCTTTTGTTTTTTCCCACGGCATTCATTTTTTTCCCATAATTTCAAAGCGATTGATATTATCTTAAAGCTTGCGGTGGAATGGATAACATGTGCACAGTTTACGATCTTAATAATAGAGATTCATCTGGTAAAACTAAAATAGCTCGAGAACTTCTCGGTTACGAAGGTTTTTTATCTTCCTGTCGTTTTTTCGACGATGTCAATCTCATAACAGGATCTGGCGACATGAAAATGTAAATTAAAACATTACGACATATTATTATTATCATTACCGGTTTTATATATAAAAAATAAATTACAGTTGCAAATGGGATTTGGAAACTGGGAAAAAAACGGCGGAATTTGAAGGACACAATGGCGACGTTGTATGCATTTCTCTTTCACCAGATAAAAACCAATACGTGACGGGAAGTGTTGATAAAACATGCAAGTTGTGGGATGTTAGAGATAGTAAACCCAAACAACAATTTTTCGGTCATTTTGGCGACGTCAATTCAGTTTCTGTAAGAAGAAAAAAATAAATAAATAAAAAATATTTTTATTTTGTTATTAAAACAAATTCACACTCACGATGTAATATATAAATTATAGTTTCATCCATCTGGTCAAGCATTTGCAAGTGCATCGGATGATAAAACGGCAAGAATTTACGATATAAGAAGTGATCAACAATTGGCACTTTTTGAAGAACCCAAAAAAACAAGCGGATTTTCAAGTTGCGGTTTGAGCCTTTCCGGAAGATTTATTTTCGCCGGGGGTGACGATAACAACGTAAATTTTTTTAAAAAAATTGCTGCGAACCACACGAGAAGTAGACAACCATCTTTTTAAAAAATTTTCCTTTTTTTTTTAAGATTCACATGTGGGATGCATTGAAAAATCAACATCGTGGACATTTATCCGGACACGAAAGTAGAATCACTTCTTTATCGGTATCAACCAATGGTATGTCCATCGTATCATCATCTTGGGATCAAAATTGTCGCGTTTGGGCTTGATTTTCTCTTTCTTTCCGACATTTTTAAATTTCTATTCATAATAATAATAATAATAATAATAAAATAAATTTCTAAAAAGAAAAAAAAATTAATTTCTGTTATATAAAAATAAACAAGTATCATTTTAATTAATAATAATTATTATTATAATAATAATAATATTTAAAAAATTTTCCCCCCTTCCGTTCCCTTCCCCTCCCCCTCCGCCCCCCGAATTATTATAAATGATAGAACATTATGTCGAATCTCACGTATATATATATATATATATATTTAAGATTTTAAAAATAAATATATATTATTTATATATAACTCTTTCGATGTTTTTAATTATTAAAAAAAAAATTCAACTTTTTCCATCTACACGTGCACTCTTCCTTTTTTTGCACGTGAGAAAAACCTCTAAAACCTCCTTTTAAAACTAACTAACTATTAAAACAAATAAATTGTTTAAATAATTAAAAATTACAATTTTTTTTTTTTTTTTTTTTTTTAATAACAACAATAATAACAAAAAAAAAAAAAAAAAAAAACTTTTTTTCCTTTCTTTTTATATACACAAATTTAAAAGTGATGACACAATCATATCATTTTGATTTTGTTTGTTTGTTCGTTTGTTTGTTTGTTTCGTACACCTTTCTAAAAAAAAAAAAAAGGTTAAAAATTAAAAAAAAAAAAAAAAAAACAAAACAAAAAAACAAAATTTTAAAAAAGAAATTATTATAAAATGATTATTATTATTATTATTATTATTATTATTATGTCTCTTATGTTTCTTTGTCTCTTTTATGTACATATCGGAATTAATAACGTTCAATTTTTAAGGTTCAAGGTACTGCCTTCCTTCCTCCCTTCCTTCCTTCCTTCCTTCCTTTTTGTTTAGTTTATCCTTCCAATTTGATTAAAAGAGCCGATAGAGTCGTTGCTCCTCTTTCTTTCGTCACCCATTCCGTGGCATCTCTTTCGAATCGGGTATCGGGTATTTCTTTTGATACGTCCACGCTCGGTGGCCCGACTTTATAACTACCCGGTTGTACCAATATTTGGAATGCTAACGTTGCTTCCGTTTTATTCTTGGTCCGAGAATCGTAAAACCTATTCGAATTTTTTTTTTTTTTTTACAATGAAACACATTTATCTCATGCGTGTGTGTGTGCGTGTGCGTGTAAGCCACACATTTTACATACCTAAATTTGGTCACGAAATAATCGCATGCCGCATATTTTATGGAGGGGGAGAAAACAATGTGTGAACTATCCGTTTCGTCTTCTTTGGCTTTGACCCTCGTTCTCTCCATTCCTAACAAACAGGGTAATACTAATTCGCCGTGGTCTAAAATTCTTCTGATGGCATCTAAAAATCAACGCGTTAATTTTCATAAACATTTTTTTTCACTTTTTACTCCTTTTTCTTTTGTTCTCGAACTACTCACCCGGTCTGGTACCGTAGAATGCTACCTGCCACGTGTCGATTTTTTCCGTGGCGCTTGGATGTTTCTTAAGTGGAAATTTAGCCCAACCCATCGGTATGGAATATTCCGTCGGAGGATCCCCCTTCATTTTATACGTTTCTTCGACGGCTTGTACTTGGTAACAGTTATTGCAGTAACAAGTACCGGGTTCTTTTGAAAAAAAACCATCTGAAAAGGGAATTTAAATTTAAAAATAAAAAATAAAAAAAAAATAAACACGTTTCTGGAAGTAAACTCGGGAGTAAAAATGAGAGAAATACTCGCGTACCCGGAAGTCCCAAAGTATTTTTAAATCTTAAACATAGAGTAAAATAATCACAATGTCTTCTTCTTTCGATCGTCGATTGAGAATTCCTTAAATTCTGACTAGATAAATTAATCAATTTAGAACCGCCGACGGGTTGCTGATGTTGTTGCTGTTGTTGTTGCTGCTGCTGCTGTTGCTGTCGTTTGATTTTCATATTATTTTTCAAACTGTTTCTAGAATACGACGTCGACGACGATTCATTTTCATTTTTTTCATCCCCATTTACATCGCTATTTTCAATTTCCTCGTCATCGTTTTCCCCCGTTTCGATTCCCGAACCGGAAACTTCCGAGGACTCGAATTCGATTTGATCCTTGTTTTCTTTTTTGTCTAATTTTTCCTCTTTGGTAAAATTCTCTTTTAAATTTTTATTTAAAAACGGTTGACTCTGACTCCTCGAAATGTTTTGAATGCAATTCGAAGATATGTCGTGACCGGAATTCGACGTCGTCAACTGTTGTATTTGAATGTTCAAATCGTCCAAATTCGTTTGCGAATTTCCCTGCGCGGATAACAATTGAAGTTCCGTGTTGTACGTGTCGGATGAGGTCATGAGGGTGGTGGACTCGCCGTCCTCCACGCTCAATGATTTTTCTAAATCCGATTTCAAATCAATCGTCAATTGTTGGATTTGAGTGTTGAAATTATCCGTGTCCGTTTGAAAACTGCACGACGCCGCATGGGATGATATTTGTTGTATTCCCGAATTGTAACTATCCGAACTCGACAACTTTTGTTCCGTTTTCGTCATTTCTTTCGAATGACGACGTTTCACGTCCATTTTTTGATTTTTCCCACATTGTTCAATCGATTCCTCCTCCGGATATTTTTCCTGTATTTCCGAATCGGCTTTTTCTTTCTGACAATCCTGGAGTTCGCTCCCTCGGATTTGTATTTTTTCCGAAACTATGGAAATCTCTTCGCAGCGACCGTTCAAATCGATGACGGCATACACGGGATTGGGTAAATCGCTCGCGACAACACCCAAATCGCAATCGTTTATAAATATTCGTAGCTTGGATTCGTTGTCAACTAAAATTTTTATCATCGTTCCAACGGAAAATATAAAATTTTTTATACCGTAACCTTCGCGAATCTGTAACAAAACAAAACAAAAATTTATTTAGAGAGAATAAATTCATTAAAAAAAAAAAAAAAAAAATTCTAAAAACAAACTTTTTTCCCATTTTTAAATATAAAATCCTTATAAACGATCCAAGAATGTTCTTTTAAACAAAGTGCGTTGATCGGTGATTGTACGGAATTCGGGGGCAAGGATGTGACACCAAAAGCCAACCCGCAAGACCAAACCGGATTAATTTTATCGATTCGAAACTGGAAAAAAAACAATAATAATAATAATAATAATAATAATATAAAATTTT
>NW_002987470.1:368589-400140 GCF_000006295.1 Pediculus humanus corporis | reverse complement strand
TCCTCCGGATATTTTTCCTGTATTTCCGAATCGGCTTTTTCCTTCTGACAATCCTGGAGTTCGCTCCCTCGGATTTGTATCTTTTCCGAAACTATGGAAATCTCTTCGCAGCGACCGTTCAAATCGATGACGGCATACACGGAATTGGGTAAATCGCTCGCGACAACACCCAAATCGCAATCGTTTATAAATATTCGTAGCTTGGATTCGTTGTCAACTAAAATTTTTATCATCGTTCCAACGGAAAATATAAAATTTTTTATACCGTAACCTTCGCGAATCTGTAACAAAACAAAACAAAAATTTATTTAGAGAAAATAAGAACCAAAAACAAAATCTTGTTCTACTGTCGACCTGAGGCAGCTCGACGAGAACGTGAATTTCACTGCTTCTGACCCTGGCCACTCCAAAGATGTTA
Source organism: Pediculus humanus corporis (assembly GCF_000006295.1). NCBI lineage: Eukaryota > Metazoa > Arthropoda > Insecta > Psocodea > Pediculidae > Pediculus > Pediculus humanus. Next base: position 399,722 of record NW_002987470.1, on the reverse strand, counting down.
GTCACCGGAGCCCAGTTCAGGAGACAAATCGTTCCCATCGAATAAAGACGGACTCAGGAAGACCTTCAAGAATTGATGTGGTGCTATCTTATAATAAGTGGCACCACCGAAATTCGAGTATTTGTCCCTAAGGAATCGGGTAGAAACCTCGGATAAATACTTAAAAACTCCGACAAGTAGCCTTGTCGTGTTTAATGGTGAATAATAATAATAATAATAATAATAATAATAATAATATAAAATTTTTCTTCCATTCTAATGAACTCAAATCAATACCTGATACGGATGACCTTTTTGCAAAGGTTTCTGTGATATAACAACGGCTTGATTGTAACTCGCCACTCTTTTCGCTCCCAATTTTCTTTCTAATAATTTTATATTTCTACCGTGGTATTCACTTAATGCGAAATTAGTGTCGGCCGATTCATCCCCTTGACCTTGAACAACAACAACAAAACAAAAAACAGGGTGAAACATAAAGTTTATATAACTCCATTACATTCGAAAAGAAAATTTTTTTTTTTTTTTTTTTTTTTTTTTCTAATTACCTTGATTAATCGTGAGATTTGGATGAATGTCGTAGGACGACAAAGTACCCGTTTCACCTCCTCCGCCCGAATCATACCCGTACTCTCTGTTTGGTCGCCAAATAAAATAAACATTGAATTAGAAAGAATCTTTGTCGCTTGAGACAACAACATGAGAGGGGTTTTTATTATATTGTCTGAAAAAGGGGAAAATGGGGGAATAGAAGAAAGTTAAAAGCATCATGATAAAAAAAAAAAAATGAAATCCCGATTTGTAGATATAAACGCAAAAACGTTATCGCTCCCTTCCTTGGATTTTGGAAATGGTCGTCATTTTATTTTAATTGATGAGAGAGAAAAAAATCGACTTACAATTTCGATGATGTGGGAATGGCGTCTCCTAAAGTGTCAACGGAATCTTGCAATTTCGCCGATTGATTTGATGTCACCGATGAATCGTTTATGGATTGGAAAAGTCCTGAACGCTTCATGCTCGTGACTGAAATCTTCGTCGCAGATCCGAAAACATCCACAACAGCATAAATTTTCTGCAGAGAGAAAAAAAAAAGCCAGTGGGTATGCGAAATAAATTCGAAATAAGCTTTTGCTAGAAATCAATTGTTTTTCACCTTTGGTACGTTTGTTGCAGCAACTCCCAAATCATTTCCATCCAGAGTAAATTTTAAACATCCATCGTTCGTTCTTCGAACTCCCACCTGAAAATTAATAACGTTTCAATTAAGGAAAAAAAAATTCAACGGTCAAATTACGATCCTTAGCGTAGCCATTTTAATAACCTTGTGACCCGGAGTTAACCATTCCAAACTAGGACAATAATTCGTTTTGAGGGTGGAGTGGTTTTTTTTAACATCGCTCCCCGACAAATACCAAGTATCGTAAGAAATTCCAGACATGACGGGTGGTAGGTTGGCAGGTTGAAAAGAGTCGGACAAGGTGATCGTTGACACGCCGATTTGTAAAGATCCCGACCATTGTTTCGAAGTCTCCATTAAAGATACCTTTGAAAAGAATTTTTTGCGAGAAAAGTGTTGAATAAGTATGTCGTGAAAATTTCGTCGCATCCTTTTACACTCACCTCGAAATACTCGTCATTTTCTAATGGCTGAGCGCTGAACACCAAGCCATGAGCATAATTTTTGTTTCTGTAAGCCACAGTATTGCAATTTTCCAAAACTATATTCTTACCACTACACGTACTGAGACTGTTAGAAAAAAAGAAATTTAATACTTATTAGATCGTATCAACTCTAAAGTCTTACGAACGAGTTTCATCAACAACCAACTACCTGTGAATAACTTCTAGAGGAATTTGCGGGGCGTTCAACGCGTATTCGCTATTCACCATCGTATTAGCACAAGGATTAGAAACTTTTTCCGACGAATTAATTATGGAAACTTGAGCGCATTGACCGTACAAATCAATGACGCCATGAACACCGAGCGGTATGTTTTCGCATGCAGAACCTTGATCAACACCGTTTATGTAATAATGCAATGTTGCATCGCTATGCCTCATTAATCCTATTTTTTGAAAAAAAGAAAATATAAAAACATTTTTCAAAACTTAATTCCCGATAAAATTGCAGTAAACTTACCGATTCTGGTCCCGATAGGAAGCGTATCCAAATCGCATGGATAACCACTTTTAAGTGTCAAACCGTCTTTCATCACCGAAGAACCCGACAGCATCCACGTATTGTGATCCATGTCGGTTAAAGTGCTTGGAAAATCAAATTCATCGGGTCGAATCGATGTCACACCTGTAAGTTAAATAATAATGATGATATAACGTTTTTATCAGGAATAAAATTAAAACATCCAACAACAAAAAAAATTACCCGCTTCTATGCTTCCGCTCCATCGATCTACTAACGTTTCGATTTTTATTTCAAACATTTCATCTTCTTTTAACGGCCTATTCGTTATTACAATCGCATGGTTGAATTCTCCAAAAGTTCTGGTTCGAGCGGCAGTTAACCCATTATTAAAAACTCTTGCGTTTCTCCCGTGAACGTGATAAAATCTTAGATCCCTAAAAAAAAAAAAAAAAAAAAAAATATCAATTAAAATTTTAATGCCCGTGACAGCTCACGTGAAAAATTAATATATTATTATTAATTGATGTACCCGTAGAGGGTTGTGTTGGACACGCTTGAATTATCCGTATCTGGACTGTAATCTAAAACATCAATTAATGTGGCTTGTGCCGCCTGACCGTAAAGGTCGATAACTCCGTACACACAATCTGGAACATTTACGGCTGCTACACCTTGATCGACTCCATTAACGTAAAAATGAAGAGATCCATTTTCTTTTCTGGACGCGCCCACTCTATCACCAATCTTTAACACATTAAATTAAGCATTAAAGATGTCGAAATAAAAAAAAAAAATTATTTGACTAATATTTTTCCGAGGCTCATATGGAAAATAATTACTTTTAGCCTATCCAAATTATGACCGTATTCGTCGATGATTGTTGATCCGTTGTGCATGACGCCATTACCCGTCATCATCCACGTTCCCGATCTAACGTTTGTCATCGTTGTCGGATATTCTAAATCGTTTGGACTGTGCGTGGTGACACCGATTTCGATGGATCCTGCCCACTTCGTCACCATTTTGTCAAGCCTGATTTCAAATATTTCGTTTGGTTTTAACGGACGATTGGTAAGAGCCACTCCGTTATTGAAATCATCCATGGCACTAAAAATTAAATTATTTAATTTTTTTTTTTTCCTTGGAGTTTTTAATTTAACGTCAGAAAAAAAAAACTTACTTCGGTCTGTGAACTGTTTTACCGTTGTTTATAACTGCAGCATGAGTTCCGCATTTTGGATGAAATGCTAATCTATCACCTCCGTCTTCTTCTGCAAAATTGCAAGTTCTAAGGGATATTTGATAATCTCTAAGTTCTGTATTTCTCCTAGTCATTAAATTTTGTTCTTCTCTTTCATCTCTGTCTACAATTGTCACCTTGACAGTCATACCTACAATAGAAATATGCGAACCTAATTTTTAACAAAAATAGAATTAAAACAAAAAAAAAATTTAATTCAAGATAATTTTTATACCATAAAGATCAACAACACCCCATACGAGTTCAGGTACTTTTTCAGCAGCAACATCTTGGTCTAAACCGTTAATAAAATAATGAAGATTCCCATTACTTTTTCTCATCATAGCTATTCTATCACCTTCCTAAATAATAAAAATTTGCATAAAAAAGCCACACTTTCATCATTAAAAGTGAAGAACGTAATTGAATTGCGTACCTGTAATTCATCTAAATTAAATTCTCCATATTCTCTTCTTGTACCTTTTCCATTTGTTAAAATCCCACAACCGGACATTATTGTAGTGCCTGATCTCATATTAGTCATTGTCGCAGGAAATTCTAACTTATTTGGATTGTGTGTGGTAACTCCGACTTCAATACTACCAGACCATTTATCTACCAATCTATCGATTCGAATCTGGAAAATGGACAGAAATTATTTTTCGAGAATTAAAATTTACACCTTAATTACAGCAAATTATAATGTATTTATTTTACAAGAGTTTTACCTCAAACAATTCATCATTTTTGAGTGGTCTATGTGTCATTACGACTCCGTTATTAAATTCATCTAATGGTTTAAGTCTTTCCGCAGTCCTTGCATTGCAACTTAGTTTGACTAGCATACCATGTCTAGCATGAAATCGTAAACGATCTCCTAATATTGGTTTACCTTGCATATCAGTCTGTGGAATGTTAACATTTAATGTAAGATTGTTCATGAGATCTGCAGTTTGACTTTCATCTTGCCTTTCAGAAATTGCATAATCTATTGCCACTGAAATAGAAAAAAATAAAAAATTAAACCTGTTAATTGATATGACAATCATAATAATATTATTTACAACCAGGCACTTTGATATTGTAACCAAAAAATATATAAAAATTACTCACTTTCAGAAGAGGGTAAAGAAGGAATAATGGAAACCTGAGCACATCTTCCATACAAGTCGACAATAGCATAGACTTTTTCAGGTATATTTCTGGCTGCAACACCTTGTGACTCACCATTGATAAAAAATTTTAGTTCCCCCTAAAATATTAATTTTTAAATTATGCAAAATTTTATTTAACTAAGCATTATGTATTTAAGATATAAATGTATAAATAATTTACTTTATCAGTTCTCATAACTCCAACAACATCTCCTTCGCTCAATTTCTCAAGGTCTGTTCCGTAAGCTTCATCTCCGGAACTTTTGCCATCTTGAAGAATAGAAGTTCCCGACAAGATCCAGCAATTTTGTTTTAATTCAGTAGCACTTGCTGGCAATTCCAAGTTGTCTGGATTGCATGAAATCACACCTATTTCGATTGAGCCGCTCCATGAATTAATCTTAAAATAAAATTTTTTAAATAATAGTTCAAAGTTTTTTTAGAATTACAAAAGGTAAGGAAAACAAATATTTAATTTTTTTTTTTAGATTGATGAAAAATTTTACGCTAAAAATTAAATTATTAATAAATGAAGTAATTAACGTGATGATGTATTTATTAATATTTAAATTTATTTTAATTTTTTAATAAAAAACAAAAATATAAAAAAAAAAAAAAAAAGATTATTTACATTATACTAAAAGGTCATTATGGGAAAAAATGATGAATTAAACTCACAGCTTTATCAATTTTTACTTGAAACAAACTATTATCCAAAAGAGGCTCGCTACTTAATACGATGCCGTTATTAAATTCTGAAAAATTTCTTACGGCTGTTTGTTGATTATTTGTTAAAATCACCCTATCCCCGCATTTTTGATGGAAAGCGGCCATGTCTCCATTTATAAAACTGCTGCCAACAATTGAAATTACCCATTATTAATAAAAAAAAAAAACATACTTTAAAGTTTTGAATATATTTTTTATTACCATTCTATGCGATAAAGAAAAATTATAGAATGATGTTATTTGATCAATGATGGAAAGTTGTCAAGTTAAAAAATCTAAAATTAAATCAAAGCCTAAAAATTCAGTATATAATAATCATCAATTTAGAAAAAGAGCTCCTCCTAAACTTCCAAAACGTGAAAACGATATTTACGTTAACAATTCCACTCATCTTCAGGTAAAATATTTAATATTTCTTTGGTTATGAAACCAATTAAATAAATGATAAATTTAATGATGATTTTCAGTGTCAAATAACAAAGTGTCATAAACTCTTTCAAGAAGGTTTTTCCGAAATTGTTATTCACGGTTTAGGAGCTGCAGTGAACACTGCCATTAACATCGCATTAATTTTACAAGAAAAACTTTCACACACTGTAGATTTAGCTGTAAACACATCGACGGTGGAAATTATTGACGATTATCAACCGATTAACGATAATGAAAAATCCTTTTCTAAATCCAGATCGAATTCTGCCGTTCATGTGAGAGTTTATAGAAAACATAATTTTTAATAATTGGTCAGTCACTCTTCAATCGATTAATTTTAATTTTTATCAATACAAAGGATTCATTATCGATTATTTTATTTATGAAAGGTTACAATACAGTAGTATAATGTAATAATTTCAGGTTGACTCTATCCTGAACCAAGGGTCATGTTTTTTAGCCTGAGAGAAATATTGAGCTTTTTGGGAATATCAGTGTTTGAAATTTGGCTAAATGTCTTATCTTTGACAATTTTTACAATTTTATTGGCTTTCAAATTGGACGGATTAGTTTACTTTAAAGAACTCAATTGGTGGTCAATTTTCCTTCCATTATTTATCGCAGATGGATTGAACTGTTATTTTTGCATAATTGTCTTCATTCGAATGTATCTATGTGGTCAAATTAAAAACGGATTACTTTGTACAACTTGGAGTTTAAGCGTGCTTACATTGATTTTTGTGTTTAAGTTTTTACTGTGTCGTAAATTATCAGGTCAAAGTACTTTGGAATATTCAGAAGTTGTTAGTCCTATTTTTATATTACTTCAATTGTTTGTCGCAAGAGCTTGTCAAATGCATTGAAAAATTTTTTAAAAAAAAAAAAAAATGGAATCGGAAAAAACAAACGAAAGAAAAAGATACAGGCAAGAAGAAAAAAACAGCGAGTCTGATGATGATTATGTGCCTTATGTTCCTGTCAAGGAAAGAAAAAAGCAACAATTGGCCAAACTCGGGAGAGTGAATCAGATAAAACAAGATGAAGAACGTCAAAATAAAGGGAAATCGTCAAGTGAAAACGAATTGGACAATGATGATGATGATGGACAGGTATGTGTGAATCTTTTAATTTCCAAGACTCTGTTTCATATATTACCAACAAGAAAAAAATTTTAGGTGTGGGGTAGAAAGTGGAATATTTCATTACTTGACCAACACAACGAACTTAAAAAAATGGCCGAAGCCAAGAAAGAAAGTGCCATGGAAAAGCAATTGAAAGAAGAAGAAAAAATATTGGAAAGTGTCGCTGAAAAAAAAGCACTCATGGGAGTCGCAGAATTAGCCAAAGGTATCCAATATGCTGATCCTATAAAAACAAGGTATGGTAGATTCAATCGCAAAACTTCAAATGTTATGAAATTATAAAGTTATGAAAAAATGAATTTCATTCCTCCTCTTACAGCTGGACTGCACCCAAATGTATTTTAGCTTTGGGAGAAAAGAGACATAATAGAGTGAGAAACAAATTGAGAATTTTAGTCGAAGGAGAAGATATTCCACCGCCGATAAAAGATTTCAAAGGAATGAAATTTCCAGAACCTCTCCTCGTCGCATTACAAAAAAGGGGAATAATGAGACCGACTCCTATTCAAATCCAGGGCCTTCCCACCGTGTAATTAATTATTTAAAATTAATAAAAAAAAAATTATTTTTACCGTATTTTGATTTCGGAATAAATTTTCTTTTCTCAAGGTTATCTGGACGAGACATGATTGGCATCGCGTTTACCGGAAGCGGGAAAACATTAGTTTTCGTTCTTCCACTCATAATGTTTTGCCTGGAACAAGAAGTAAAATTACCATTTATTAAAAACGAAGGACCTTATGGCAAGTTATTTCCCCCCCCCCTTCGGCAAATCCAAATCGATTAAAAATCGAACATTCGTTTTTTCCAGGTTTGATAATATGTCCGTCCAGAGAATTAGCCAAACAAACTCACGATATTTTTCAATACTATTGTAAATCCCTACTTGAAAGCGGATTTCCCGAAATTCGTTGTTGCCTCGGGATAGGAGGCGTTCCCGTATCCGAAAGCTTGGAAGTCATAGCACGAGGCCTTCACATACTGGTCGCAACCCCTGGAAGGCTGATGGACATGCTGGATAAAAAATTAATAAGACTCGACGTGTGCAGATACCTTTGCATGGACGAAGCCGATAGAATGATCGACATGGGTTTCGAAGAAGACGTGAGAACGATATTTTCATTTTTCAAAGGACAACGTCAAACACTTTTATTTTCCGCGACGATGCCGAAAAAAATACAAAATTTCGCACGATCCGCTCTCGTCAAACCCATAACGATAAACGTCGGGAGAGCGGGAGCAGCATCGATGAACGTAATTCAAGAAGTCGAATACGTCAAACAAGAAGCCAAAGTCGTTTACCTTTTGGAATGCCTCCAAAAAACGGCTCCTCCGGTTTTGATATTCGCTGAAAAAAAACAAGATGTCGACGCGATACACGAATACCTTTTATTAAAAGGAGTCGAAGCTGTGGCCATTCACGGAGGAAAAGGTTTTGTCGAGTATTATTCATTTACTCTCTCGGTCTATCGCATATCCCCCGACACTCTTAACCATAGCAAAAAACAAATGTTTTCAGATCAAGAAGAACGATCTAGATCCGTGGAAGCGTTTCGAAGCGGTAAAAAAGACGTACTCGTTGCTACGGACGTGGCATCAAAAGGTTTAGATTTTCCAGACGTTCAACACGTCATAAATTACGACATGCCGGACGACGTAGAAAATTACGGTAGAAATTTAGAAAGAAAAAAAAATGGCATATTTAAATACATACGTAAATAAATTTTCCCTCGGGAATTAATTAATTTTCTCTCTTTGTCTTTTCACAGTTCATAGAATCGGTCGTACGGGAAGATCGGAAAAAACGGGAATAGCGACAACGTTCGTTAACAAAGCAAACGACGAATCCGTTTTATTAGATTTAAAACATTTACTAATGGAAGCAAATCAAAAAGTTCCATTGTTTTTAGCTAATTTGAAATCTGAAAATGAAAAATATTTAGATCTCGGAGGTGAGAATTCCAATAATAATAATAATAATAACAATAATACAAAAAATGGAGTTGAAATTTTAAATAAAACCTTAAACCAACGTTTAACAATTTTCTTTTTTCAGATGAAAGAGGTTGCAGTTATTGCGGTGGACTCGGACACAGGATAACAAATTGTCCAAAACTCGAAGCTGTTCAATCGAAAGCTGCCAGCAACATTGGAAGACGAGATTATTTGGCAAATAATTCTGCAGACTATTAAGAAAAAAAAAAAAAAAAAAAAAATAATAATAATAATAATAATAAATTTTTGACATATTCGACATCCCTGTCGTTCATTTTCTAAATGTAACAATAATAATAATAATAATACATTAATTAAGATTAAAATTTATAAAGATTTTTAATTTTTTTTTTTTTTTTTTGTACTTTTAATAATCGTAATAATCGTAATAATAATAATAATAATAATAATAATAATAATAATAATAATAATAATAATAATAATAATAATAATAATAATAATAATAACGGTAAAAAATAATATTAAAAAATAAAAATAATTAAAAACATCATTATTATTATTATTATTATTATTATTATTTCCTTTTTGGTTTTTTTTTTTCTATTTTTATACCAATTTAAAATTTATACATATAAATATACATTAAGATGTCGTAAAAAGAAATTTTTTTTTTTTTTACAATGAATAAATAATAATAATGATAATAATAATAATGATAAAATTTAATCGATAAAATGAGCAACTAAGGAAAAATAATAATAATAATAATAATAATAATAAAATGAAAAAAAAAAAAAATTAAATTTAAGTGAATTTTTTTTTTTATACTATAACTCAATTCTAATAACAGATTTTTTTTATAAAAAAAATTATACTACAAATAAAAAAAAAAAATTATTTTTTTTCTCATTCTCTTTCTCTCTCTCTTACTCTCTTCCCGTCTCTCTCTCTCTCTCTCTCTTTAACTCTCTTCTCCCCCCTCTCCCTTTTTCTCTTTTTCCCTCATCCCTTCTATCTTTCTTCCTCTTTCTTTCACTCATTCTCTAATAAAACAATTTTCTCTCTCTCTCTCTTTCTCTTTCTCATTTCACAACAACAATCAAATGCAATAATAATAATAATAATAAGAGAATAATAATAATAATAATAATAATAATAAGAGAATAATAATGATAAATAAAACAAATTTATTATTTTTCTTGGGGATTTACCTTCTTCTTTTTTTTTTTTTTTTTTTTATCGACACACATTTTACCTTCTTATCATTTAAAAACCACACGGGGGGAGGGGGGGGGGGAAAAAGAAAATTTTTACATTTCCTAATAATTGTAATATCGATTCGTTCGCACCCACCCACGCACGCATATTTCATATACTCGATTATTACGTATTTTTAATCATTTTAAAAACAAATATAATAATTAATTAATGATAGAAAATGAGAGAACGAGTAAACCAAAAAACCCAAAACAAAAAACAAAATTCTTTTTTCATCATCATGGCAAATCATTATTATTATTATTATTATATATATTTGTCCCAAGTGTGTGTGTGTGCGTGTGTGTGTTTGTGAAAGATTGTACTCATTCGAATCACAATATGCTTATATTCACATCCAAAAATATTCTCTCTCTCTCTCTTTCTCTCTTTCTTTCTCTTTCTCTCAACGTTGTTTTACATAAACGAGTTTTTACATTTTCTTAAAAAAAAAAAAAAAAAAAACAAAAAAAAAGCGTGAAGCATTTCGCTTGCATTTTATGCCCCGTACATAAAAAATAATAATAATAATAATAGTAATTATAATAATAATAATAATAATAAAAAAATGACGATTGCACGCTTTCGATAATTCATTTAAATTTTCCAAATCATTCGTTCGTATAATTTCCAGGCCTCTTTTCCACACATTTTACTACAATGATTCAATAAAAAAAAAAAAAAAAAGTCAACATAAAGATTCTGAGCATGTTTTTGAAAAACTAATAGAGACTAGAACCTTTCTTATTCTTTTACGTTTATTATAATTAATTTGACCTGAGTCTATGAACTGTCCATGCAGCCCGCCATCATCATCATCATCGTTGTTCAGGGGGTGTTATGTCACCCCATGTAAACCATTCCTAGCTTGCTGATGAAAGTTTTTGTTTTTTTTGCAAATGTAAACTCCATGGTAAACTAAATTCACTGAAATTGTCATATTGAAACAAACAAAACAAATATTAAAAGACATTTTTAAAGTTTGACTCTCAATTTTTTTCATTTGTAATCACAATTCTCACCTGGTTTCGAAAAAAGGTATTTCTAAACCGAATGCTAAAACGGGAAGTCCATCTTCGATTGATATTTCTTCAAGATCATCAATCGATGGGAAAAACGATGACAGAGGATGTTCTGATGATGATTGTGTGTTTTGATGTTTGTTTAATTTTTGTTTGAGCTTATCAACATGATTTTGTTCTCTTATTCTTTGAATGTCCCATCTGAAATTAAATAAATAATAATAATAATAATAATACTACAATAATTCATTGGCGGCGATTAAAAAAAATTGCAATAGTACCAACTAACCTTTTCCTTCTTCTTTCATCGATTTCAAGCCTTTGATGTCTTTTACTAAAAACATCATCACCCAAATTTTCTGTACCCTCCATGACATAACAGGGAGCAACTGGTTTTTCTCTCCATGTGGGTACTTGAACTTGTTCTTCTTCTTTAAAATTTTCCACTTCTCCAGTCGACCAGCAACTATCACTTTCACCGATTATTGTATAATAAGTGGAATCAGTCTTTAGTTTTAATATTTCTTTAATAGTTTTTTTATCAGTTTCACCATAACTTATTTCTGACATGACACCAGAGTTTTTTGTGTTCTTATCAGAACACAAACTAGTAGTTCTTTTCTTTTTATTACAAGAGGACACACTTTTCAAAGTTCCAGACCCGGTGCTAACTCTTCTCCTTTTACTCGAGTCACCTTCTTGACTATTTCTTTTATACACTTGCTTTCTCGAATTTAATATTTCCAATGTGTCTTTTCCAGGTTCAACTTCATCTTTTGCAGTAACCATAAGCGGTGACTTTTTATCCATGTCACTTTGTACTATTGTTGTGCTGTTTGAATTTACCTGAGATGCGATGCTTGCTTCAGACTTTTCAGTAGAACTTCCCTTATGTCTTTTAAGAGTGACTCTTCTTTCCATTCTTTCAAATCTTAATTTCAACTAAAATTTTAATAAATTTTTTTTCCAATAACTAATCAAAAATTACAAAACTTTTCTTTAAATTTATTATTTTACACAAATCAAAATTTTCAATTCTAGCCAAATAATAATTTGTCATCAAGGAAATAAATAATAAATTTAAAAATTATAATGAATAAAAATTATTTCTTTAAATGTGATTCAAATATTTCAAGTTCGAACACGAATAGAAAAAAAAAAAAAAAATAATTAAAATTAAATAAATAATAACAAATTTCAAGACATGTTTGAAATCATTATCGGTTGGAAGACAATGGCTTCTCTCAGTTTGAAATTTAAAAAAAAAAAATTCATTCATAAAATAATACGTATAATTAATTAATTAAAAAAAAAAAAAAGAAAAATAAGATAAAACAAAAAAAAAAAAAAATGACTACCGTTTCGTAATCTTGTTTCAATTCAGCTATTTGTTTATCCTTAGTGACAATTTGCTCTGATTGTTGTTGTATCAAATCTAAATTCAATAACAAAAGTTCTTTTAATTGTTTTGTTTCTGTATCCTTAAATTGATTACCACCGCAAGAAACATCATTAACACTCGCATACATGTGGTCAAAATCACACGAATATAATTTAGGGCATTTATCTTGATTAGAAGCGAAATCTTGATTTTTGTTTGGACGTGAATCCATTATGGAAACCATGTTGACATTCGCATTCCCGAAATCCCCACCACCGCCACCGCCGCCGCCGCCGCCACAATTGTTTTCACCGTTAATTATGGGTGATGTTTTAGACATTTTTTTTTTCCCCCCCCTTTTTTTATATTATCACATTTAATTGAGTTTTTTTTATTTTTTATCAATTTCCAACATTTTATTCACACGATAATAATTATTATGTAACGTGACGTAAAATATTATTCGATTAAATAATTGATCGATTTTTCCAATCCCATAAACTAAACGCTACGTCCTCCATATTGAATTTTATTTTATTTTATTTTATATTTTTTTTTTTTTTTTTTTTTTTTTAAACGAACTTTTGCTACGGTTCACGGCATCTACTTCTGTCGTACCGCAAATCACGACGACTACCGTCGGTCGTTTACCATTAAACAATACATTTTCTTTATTATTATTAATCTTTTTAACGTAAATCGCCAACGAAATCATTTATTTTCGTTTTTTTTTCTTTTTTTAAATATAAAATATAAAAACTTCTAAGTTACGTAATGAAACGTCATCAGTCGACGCACAAAATTAAAATAATTATCCGCGAAAAAAAAATTTATTATAGCCAAACGAGGAATTTTCCGACTTTTCTTTTTTTTTTATTTATTTACAAATTATTAAATTTTTTGGTAAATGCTTTACCGTGAGAAAGGACCCCTTCCCCTCCACCCCCCCCCCAAAAAAAAAAGAAAAATACAACAAATTAATTTTTTTAAATAAGCTTTATTTGCCGATTCCATAAGCAAAAAAAAAATCGTTTTTTTTATTCATTTTTTCATTTTTTTTTTTTGCAAAAAAACACGTACAATTAATAAATATATTTTTATATAATATATATAAATAATTATTTTAATACCGCATATATATATATATTAATATATTAATATAATAAAGATTAAAAAAAAAAAAAAAAAAAAAAAAAAAGTGATAAATTACTGTATAAACTCCATTTTTTTTTGGTACTTTTCTCCGTGCGAGAGACAGAGAGAGAGAGAGAGAGAGTGAAATAATAAAAAATAATTAAATAATAATAACAATAATAATAATAATAATAATAATAAATTAAATAATTAAAAAAATAAAAAATTCAGTCGAAACAAAAATCAAGTCTTATTTGTTTAAAAAAAAAAATAAAAATAAAAATTCAGGAACGTTTTTCATATATTAATAATAAATAAATAAATAAATAATACTGAGGGATTAAAACAAAATTGATTCAAAATTTAAAACTTTTCCGAGAGAGAGAGAGAGAGAGAGAAACAATAATCATTTCTCAACGTCACTGACGTCATTAAAATAATAATAATAATAATAATAATAATAATAGTTGTTTTTAAAACCCAATACCTGTCGATTAAAAGTAATAATAATAATAATAATAAAAATAATAAATAAAAAATAAAATAAAAATCTTCGGCCCACGCCCGGGAATGTTATTGTTGTTATTATTATTATTATTATTATAACTATTTTTTTTTTTAAACGAGTTTACGTGCGTGCAAAAAAAAATTTATTATTATTATTATTATCGAACTAAACGATTTGCACGTGCATAAGACAAAAAAAAAAAAAAAAGTTTTTATTATTACGAAAAATCAAACATCCTCCTCTCTCCCGTTTTCCGTCAATTTAATATATATATAAGAAAAGGGTAATCGATTAAATATCATAAGTTTTCATCATTATCCCCGTCATCATCATCATCATCATCATTTTTTATATTTCAAACCACGTATATCGCACGTGTGATTGAAAAAAAAAAAAAAAAAAAATTTAGTATTTCTATCATTTTCCCTTCCGTTAATTTAATTTAATTACGATTAACACAGCCATTGCTTTTTTCTTTAAAAAAAAACGAAAGGGAAATGAGTCGTTCCGTCATCATTATTATTATCATTATCGTCATCAATAATAATAATAATAATAATACTAACGTGTTGTTCAAAATGAGGTAAAAAAAAAAAAAAAAAAGAAACCGTAACGCGGATTTAATTACGATACCGTTCGAATTCGTATCATTCCATTCGATACAATCATCGTATACAACCGTTAATTTCGCTTCTTTTCTTTCAAATAATAATAATGATAATGATGACTTTACGCGAATTTTTTTTCGAATTAAAATAGTAGTAGTAATAATAATAATAATAATAATAATAATAATAATAATAGTAATTGATTAAATACTTTCTAATATCGAATGATTAATTGTTTTCCCCTTCCCACTTTCCTTTCTTTTCTTCCTTTCCCCTCCCTCTTCTCTCCCTTCTTCCCCCGTCGCTTTATAAATATCATTAAAAAAAAAAAAGTCTCTACGTTACAATAATAATAATAATAATAATAATAATAACAACATTAAAAATATCGCAGTCGAAAAAAAAAAAAATATATATATATATATATATATATATATATATATATATATGCGCGTTAATATAATATCTTATTACTTATTATCATTATTATCATTATTATTATTAATAATCACCGTAAGCTAAATGCAATATAAAAAATTCTTATATAGAATGTTCGGGGCACGAATCCGATCGATCTATCGATTGATTGATTTTATTCATCTATTTAAAACGTATGCTCCAAGCTTGTACGTACGCGCGAGTTATCATCATCATTATTATTAATTTTTTTTTTAAAATGAGTAATAAAAAGAGAGAGAGAGAGAGAGAGAGAGCTAGCGATTCGATTGCAAATAAGGCATCTTCTTAACAAGAATCAATAAATCGATCGATCGTTTTGTGTTTGCATCCCCGCATATTTTTCAATCGCAAATTTCAAAAGATCCCCGTGAATGATCCCTCCTGATCCCTTTTTACAAAATTTATTTATAAAATTTAACTTCGGTTTCGATGACGTCTTTAAGGAGTTCGTCGACTTCGCTCAGTGACTGACCTTCTTCGTATTCGTCTAAAAACTTTTCAACTTCTTCGAGACAATTCCTTTCCATGTCCTGAAGGAGACAAGTTACTTTATTGTTCGAATTCGACGTCGCTGTCCCGTGAAGGTTGTGCAATACGTGGCGACCATCGTTTTCATCCTATCGATGTGGAAAAATAAAAAAAAAATAAAAAAAAAAATGTTATTTCTTCATTTAATTGATTTTACCTTATGAAAACGTGACTTTCGACATGTTTCATTTATTTATTTATTTATTTATCATTTAACTTATCGCTTACAAAGTTCACCACGTGACAAAGTTAAAAGGTAAACAAAAGAGAGAGAAAGAGAGAGAGAGAGAGAAAATGTTACTACTCACAGTACTTTTAGAATATGATGATACTTTTACATTTGGTGTAAATATGAAGGGTTTATAAACGGAAACTGTGGTATCCGGTGTTGCCGTGAACCAATGACAACAAGGTTTCTTTTTCGAAAGAACCGATACCTACAAATAATAATAATAATAATAATAATTCAAATCGAATATTCTCAAAAATCACTCGAGAGTGGTATAATTTATTTCGCACAATTACTTTTGTGCGAGTAAATTCACCCCCCCCCACTTTCCCCCTCTTTACCTGACTTCCGGTCGTTTGCGAATCATTGCATATTTTTCCCTCTTTGTTTCTCAATATGTCAAACATGTCTTTCGCTTTAAAATTTTTATTTTCTGTTAATTTTTTCAAAAGTTCTCGTCCAGCAAGATACTTTTGGCACGATTTATCATCATCGTTACCATAAGCAGTTGAAAAATTAAATTCTCCCTGAGAAAAATTAAGTAATATTTGGTAATTAATGTCACTCTTGCCACCATTACAAAAAAAAAAAAAAATGAAGAAATGGGAGTAATATACAAAAAATTATAATAAAATTTACCTCTCCGTTCCAAAATCCTTTTTCCTTTGCAAAACTAATTACATTCGAAGATGATTTATCAAATTTTGTTTCTACGCTATAACAACCTGATATATTTCTATATCCCGTCGAAATTTTTTGAGCTACCCAATTTTTACCGCATGTTTCGAGAACCCATGCTTCGTTGGCATCGGCAATTAAAAATACATATTGATAAACTAAATCAGGCGATGATTCATGACTAAAACCATATTGTCCATATTCTTCGAGTAAATTCGTAATCACATCGACAGCCTCTTCTGATGTTTTGCTTCTTTCTAATGCCAACCTAAACAAATAAATAAATAAAAATGTAAACAATCAAGTTCGAATCTTTTTCTTTCGATCGCTTTTACAAAACATGGTACTGACATGCATTAACTTTCTGTAATCAGTTTTCTTTAATAATAAATAATAAAATTTATTTAGGTACCTCACTAAATCTGTTCCTAATAATGTTTTCGATTGTGTATCAGTTAATTTGCTCAAAGTAAGACCATTCCCAATAGCGACTCCCTGATCGTTGGCACCCATTTCACAACCCCACATCCATGCTGGTTTACTTAATATCACAGCATAGGTTTTATCAACTTGTTTCACCTCAACGTAAGTGCACTGAAATGAAAAATTTAGTAAAAAAATCAAGTTAATAACATAACAACGACATATTAACACGTTTTCTAATAATGATAATAATAATAAATGTCAAATTTCGAGTTTACCTTTAATGATTCGCCAGAAACGTATTGTTTAGATGGTTCGTAAACCAATTCTTGTACTTCTCCCTCTGGCCTATCTGAATTTTTACCAAATATAACGGATCCGTTACCCGTTAGGGGTGGTAACACGACAAAAGTGTTACAAAACCCTTGTTCCATCTTCATAACACTTGTCACAAAGGAATTTATCAATGAGAAGAGGTAGAGAGAGGTTTAAAAAAAAAAAAAAAAAAAAAAAAAAAAAATGAAACAATAAACCCAGATTCGCACCGCTGCACTTATTAGAATGTACGAATAAGAATTTTTATCCTCAGTTTATTGCCTTCCATTTCAACAATATTATATTCACAACGTTCTACCTAAACCAAATCCGTACCTAAATAACCGTTTCATCCATGTGGTGTGAATATGAACAACGTCAGAGTCTAGACTCTTCATCGATTTACCAAACCTAACGTAATATTGGCCCCATTAACACGCGCCGAACGTAAGTTCCGATAAACTTTTCATAATTACCTTATGGATTCGACGATCATTTTACGATTTTCCTTTCCCTCTGCAGCCACATTACTTTTACCTACTGCTATTTCAAAAGTTAGGTTATACAACCAACCAACCAACCAACCAACGACACCATAATTAAAATTTTCTTTCTGCTACAAATAAATAAATAAATAAAATTTATAAAATGTAAAAACAATAATAATAATAATAATAATAAAATACCATACATACACACATACAATAACGATATTTAAACAAAAAACCCATTATCGAAACGTGATGATGACGTAATTTTGCCGCCATTAAAATTTAAAAAAATAAACACGAGATAATACTTTAACTAAAATAGTAATAATAATAATAATAATGATAAGGAAAAACTCTTTCTAACGTAAAATAAACACGTTGAATTAGATAAGAAAAAAAAAAAACATACAAAAATGGCGGATTTTTCGAGCAAACAACAACAACAACAACAACAAACGATATACCTTTGAACGTTCGATTCCAACGTTAGGAAAAGGAAATTAAAAAAAAAAAAACAAAAAACGATCTGACAAAAAAAAAAAAAAACGAATTGCATTTAGTTTTACGGGTTGTTGTTGTTGTTGTTATTATCATCATCATCATCATCGACTTAGTTTTTTTACATATATTTTTTTTAAAATTATTTTTTCCTAATATTATTATTATTATTATTTTTTTGAAATGTTTTAAAAACAAAATATAATTGTATAGTGTTTTATATCTTATTGTAATTTTATGTAATAATAATAATAATAATAGTAATATAAATTATTATTATTATTATTATTATTAATCAAACGAGCGTTGTGTAAAAAAAAAAAAAAATAAAATAAAATAAAATAAAAAAATAATTCACGACGTTTGTAATGACGTAGCAGCGCGCAAAGTGATTACGTTGCTAAAAATTATATTAAGAACGAACACACAAACACACACAAGTCAACTTTTGGTTCGCCCATCGTTTCCGTGCGTGTAGAGGGTGTTCGTCGGTTGTGAGTGTGTGTTTTCAAATAAATTAATATTTTAAAAAAAAAATGGCTCTTTTTCGCGTTTCTGCAGCTAAATTAATTGAAACTCAGCAGGTATTTATTTTTTTTTATTTTATTATTATTATTATTATACATAATTATATTTTTCGGGGGGGTAGGGTGAGGGGCGGTTCGACGTGAAAATTTTTTTTTTTTTTTTTCTATCTGTCGTTCGGCTTCTTCTATTCCAGGGATAATTTATACCCATTATTATTATTATTATTATCAGTTTTTTTATTATTTATTTATTTATTCACGTGATCAATTGAATTTTTTTTTTTTTTATCATCCTAACTGCTTATTATTATTAATATTAATAATGATAATAATAATAAGAATTTTCCCAAAAATAAAAAGGTTCATGCACAATTTTTTTTAATACAATTATCAAACCTTATTATTATTATTATTAAGGGAGAAAATGTGTACCTAAAAAGGAAAATGTGTACCTAAAATCTAGGAAAATTTTTTCTTATGATTTCTTGTTTGTTTTTTTTTTTTTTTTTTTGTGAATTTAATTAAAATTTGTTAAAGAGGAAAAAATTTTGTGATTTTAGCTTAAATTATTATTATTATTATTTTGCTTTTATAATCAATTTTTTTTCACTAATGTGATGTTAAATTCAAGGCTGATTTTTTTTATATTATTGTCGATTTTGTCATTAATTCTCATGTAATAATAGCAGAAGATTTTTTTTTTTTTTTTTTGTTTTAAAAATGAAAATGTATGTGTGTGTCGAAGAAAAAAATTTTCAACTATTAAATCATATGGTTAATATCGATCAATAAATTCTATTTCATGTTTAATCATTGTTTTCAATATCGATTCAAGAAAATGTTCTGCTTGTGCATAAAACTAATCATTTAAAAAAATTGTGCATTGGTTTAAATTTTCAATATATCAAGATAAGTTTTTTTAATTTTATGGTATTCGAGCACAAAAACAATTTTTTTCATTTCGATTTTTCATTCGAGTTAAAATTCAATATCGAATAGTCCTGTTCTATTATGTTAATCCTTTCCCCCCTTCTCCCTCCCCACCCTCCTTTTTGACAATTATTTTAAGAAAGTATTATAAGAGCCATAATGAAAATATTAATAATAATAATAATAATAATAATAATAATAATAATTTTTTTTTCATAATGTTTTTCCTAAAATGTCGAGTTCAATGATAAACTGATATCTAGAAAACATTTAAAAAAAATTTTTTTATTTCTGACACAATTTTTTCAATCAGCTGATTTCTTTAAAAATTCAATCTCTCTCTCTCTCTCTCTCTCTATTTCTCTCTTTCTCTCTCTCTCTCTCTCTCTTTTTCTCTTTCTCTTCCTCCCTCTCTCTCTCTCTCTCTTTCTCTCTTCCTCTCTCTCTCTCTTCCTCTCTCGTTCTCTTTCGCTTTCTCTTCCTCCCTCTCTCTCTCTCTCTCTCTCCCTTTCTCTCTCTTCCTCCCTCTCTCTGTCTTTCTCTCTCTCTCTCTTTCTCTCTCTCTCTCTTTTTCTCTCTCTCTCTCTTTCTCTTTTTCTCTTTCTCTTCCTCCCTCTCTCTCTCTCTCTTTCTCTCTCTCACTCACACACAAATTTTTCAATTCGGTTATAACCTTAACATATTTTACATTTTCATACCGATATTGTAACAAAAATACAAAATTTTTTGGTTGTTGTTGTTGTTGTTGTTGTAGCTGTGATATTGTTTAATCATTATCACCTTTTGAATTTGTATTCGGGTTAACAAGTTTATAATTGATATGTGACATATTGTTAATTTTTTTTTTCATTCGACACAAGTACCTGATGTTGTTGTCATGTGTGTGTGTGTGTGTGCGTGCATAACCACGTGTTTAAAATATTTACATTATGATAATTTTATAAAATTAATTAAGTTTAATTTTCTAAAACTATCATTATCATTATTATCATTTTGTGTGACGTTTTGTTTTTAAATGACACTTTTCATGCCTTATTAGGTATTTAGGTATTAGGTATTATTCGCTTATAGTGGTGCCATTAGAAAACCGTTATTTATTATTATTATTATTATTATTTAAACTCAATCACAACCTTCGTTTCATTAACATGGTTTTTTTTTTTTTTTTTTGAATCGACCATGTGAGAATAAAAAGGAATTTCGACAAAGGTCAACAGGTAACCAACCTTCCAAGGTAGCCAAATGTTTTCGTTACGATATAATAATAATAATAATAATAATAATAATAATAATAATAATAATAATAATATTTTTAGAAAATTTTTATAAATAAAAAAAAATCGAAATATAATGATAATAATAATAATAATTTGGGGTTTTTTTTTTTTTTTTTCGTTGTCGTTATGGTTGTCGTGTTTGTCTTGTTTGTCGTGTTTGTCGTTGTTGTTGTTATTATTTAATATTCCTAACCATTATCTGTTTGTTTTTTTAAAAAAAAAATTTCGTGTAATAATTGATTTTTCAAGGTTTCGTACAAGGTACGTTTGTCAATTTTAAATGCCGTCAACTTATTTCTCGTTTTTTTTTTTTTTTTTTTTTTTTGTCAATATTAAAACGGGGTCGGATTAATTATCCCGAGAAAAAAAATAATAATGATAAAAAAAATAATAATTCTAGGTTTTTTTTTCCTTTTTAAATAAACGAAAGAAAATTTTTTAAAAGTTAAATGGGAGAACGGTATTTTTCCTTTTACCAAAAAAAAAAAAAAAAAAAAAAAAAAAAAAAATGGCAAAAGGTTTTTATCATTTAAAAATAAGAAATTTTTAACGTACAAAAATAAATTTGTTTTTTTTTTTTTTTCTTTTCTAAAAATTTCAGCCAATTTTTTTTTTTTTTTATTTAAATAGTCCTTGACCGATTGTAGGTTATGTAAATGTCTAAGTTCTGCGTGTTTCTAGGGTTATTAATTATTATTATTATTATTATTATTATTATTATTATTATTATTATTATTATTATTAATTCGCATCGTTATTATTATTATTATTATTATTATAATTGTTTTTTTTTTTGAATTTTTCTCGAGAAATTTTCCTATGAGAAATGGAAAAATAATAATAATAATAATAATAATAATAATAAATAGGAGCGAAGTTTTTAAATTCGTTAAACGTTCGATAAGAAAATCGACACGTTGCCGCCATTGTGTCGACTCGCGACTAATAATTTTCCGATACGAAATTTTAGAATAGGAAAAAGTGACGTGAAAATGAATTATTATTATTATTATTATTTCGTTTGGATGTTTTTGTATGTGATCGTCGAGAAGGTGTATTGAAAAATCATTCGGACCGAAAATTGTAGGTTATGTAAATGTCTAAGTTCTGCGTGTTTCTAGGGTTATTAATTATTATTATTATTATTATTATTATTATTATTATTATTATTATTGTTATTATTAT
Organism: Pediculus humanus corporis; assembly: GCF_000006295.1. NCBI lineage: Eukaryota > Metazoa > Arthropoda > Insecta > Psocodea > Pediculidae > Pediculus > Pediculus humanus. The sequence continues at coordinate 377,476 of NW_002987470.1, read as the reverse complement.
TAATTCGCATCGTTATTATTATTATTATTATAATTGTTTTTTTTTTTGAATTTTTCTCGAGAAATTTTCCTATGAGAAATGGAAAAATAATAATAATAATAATAATAATAATAATAAGCCAACGGCCATAGCGTGCTGGTCACACCGGTTCCCGTACGATCACCGAAGTTAAGCAGCATCGGGCGTGGTGCAAACTTGGATGGGTGACCGTCTGAGAACGCCACGTGCTGTTGGCTTAAAAAGAGCAAAAAAATGAGAACAAGACAAAGTAAGAACCAAAAACAAAATCTTGTTCTACTGTCGACCTGAGGCAGCTCGACGAGAACGTGAATTTCACTGCTTCTGACCCTGGCCACTCCAAAGATGTTAGTCACCGGAGCCCAGTTCAGGAGACAAATCGTTCCCATCGAATAAGACGGACTCAGGAAGACCTTCAAGAATTGATGTGGTGCTATCTTATAATAAGTGGCACCACCGAAATTCGAGTATTTGTCCCTAAGGAATCGGGTAGAAACCTCGGATAAATACTTAAAAACTCCGACAAGTAGCCTTGTCGTGTTTAATGGTGGATAATAATAATAATAATAATAATAATAATAATAATAATAATAATAATAAATAGGAACGAAGTTTTTAAATTCGTTAAACGTTCGATAAGAAAATCGACACGTTGCCGCCATCGTGTCGACTCGCGACTAATAATTTTCCGATACGAAATTTTAGAATAGGAAAAAGTGACGTGAAAATGAATTATTATTATTATTATTATTATTATTTCGTTTGGATGTTTTTGTATGTGATCGTCGAGAAGGTGTATTGAAAAATCATTCGGACCGAAAAAAAAACCGTAATCGAATTTTCCAGATCGAATTTTGACGCTAATCCGATAATCTCAGATTATCCACCTCGCGGTAAATCCATTCCAAATCGTATCCTACTAACGTATCCAAAAATTATTATTATTATTATTAGGAAGTTGTCCAGGGTCATCAGAAATTGACCTGACTCACGAAATGAAAAAAAAAAAAACTTTCGATGATTTGACAACGTTTTACTTCCTGTAACAACTACTAAAAAATCACTACCGTCATTCCCTTCACTACTACTACTACTACTACTACTATTATTATTATTATTATTATTATTATTATTAATATTAATTTCGTCACGGTTTTCATTGACTGTCTAGTCATTTTTTGAAAAAATACGTCACGACGGACGCCATTTTCTTTTTATTTTATTTTTTACCGTTAATCCAATTTAACGACTCTCACATACGTTAAGACGAATGTTATTAGGAAGTCGTAAAAAAAAAACAAATTTTTTTTTTTTTTGTCATTTTCGATTGGCAACCTTGTCACTTTTTTTTTTTTTTAAAATAATAATAATAATAATAATAATAATAAACGATATTATATGTGAAAATAATAATAATAATAAGAATTCTTATCAAATCGAATCAACGAAGTGTCAAATGTTTTTCTTCATATGTACATTTTATTATCATTATAGTTTGGATGTTTTTCCAGGTTTTTCCAGGTTTTTCTGTTGTCGTCTTGTTTCCGAAGATTTCCGAATATTTTATATTCGTAACAATGACGTATCGAATACTATTTATTTATTTTATTTTATTTGACGTGTCAAAAAGGTTAAGCCATTTTTTTTTTTTTTTTTTTTTAAATACGATGTTAAGCCGTTTACGATTGCGTAGGCTTAGGGAAAAAAAAAACCGAAATAAATAAAAAAAAAATTATAATTTGTCTCTCGTGACGTCACACGCGAGAAATTAATTTTTTTTTTTTTTTTTCATTAACTCGCACGAGAATAACGTTTATCATCATTATTATCACCATCATTATTCTGATCGATTATTATTATTATTATTATTATTATTACTACCGTCGCGATCGATCAATTGTTGTTGTTGAGGATTTTTTGTTTGTTTCCCTTACGAACGGAGAATTTTGTTTTTTTTTTGGTAATTTGTCGGGAGCGGGAGCAACGGGAGAAAAATCTCTGATCCTCCTTTTTCCCTTTTTTCCCTCTTTCTTCCTTTTTTTTTTTTGGCAAGGAATAAAACTGTTACTTAAATGATGCATCCAGTTTAATTGCTGCAGTTATTATTACGCGTACGAAACAGACTTTGTTGTTGTTTGTTGTTGTGTTGTTGTTGTTGTTTGTTGTTGTTGTTGTTGTTGTTAATTGTTGCAAAAAGAATTTAAATTCTTTCTTAGCGCCCACCATATTGAAAAAAATAAAAAACCACAAAAAATAGCCAAAAAAAATAAAACGAACAGAATTAATTTAAAACGATAACGATAATGATAATGATAATGATATAAATGAATAATATTTGAAATGTTTTTAAAAAAAAAAAAAATAATAAACGGCGTAAAAATTTAAAATAAAATAAAATAAATTGATAAAAGTCGGCCTTTGCCAAGGTAATGAAAAAAATTTTCATTTTGAATCGTTTTTTTTTTTAATTTTATTCCGTTTCATTCTTTCACATTCAAGGTTCGATTTAATTTTTTTTTTTTTTTTTTTTTTTTACAACTCGATCCTCATTATTATTATTATCATCGTCATTTTAATAATAATAATAATAAACCAACAAAAACAACAACAACAACAGCAACAACAAATGTACGAAAAAAAAAACAGGAGCACATATGATGATGATGATGATTTGTCGTCGTCGTCATTTTTTAAAATTTTTATTGTCTTTCTCGAATAATTAAAGATTTAAACGACGACGACGATGATAATAATGATGGTAATGATAATGATGATGATGATGATGATGATGATGACGACCGTATGTACGTAGAACAGGCGCCGCTTTTTAACGAATTTATTTTCGAAAGTTATTTTCGAATGTTTTTTCGAAAAGGTGTTTATTTGATTCCTTGCCAATTTTTTTTTTCGTTTTAATCCCCGCTCCTGCTGCTGTTGCTGCTGCTGTTGCTCCTGCTCCTGCTCCCGCTCCTGTTGTCTGTTTTTTTTTTTTTTTTTTCTTTCAACGACGTCTGAAAAATATAGCGTGGGATATATATATATATATATATGTAGAGATTAATTACGTAAATTACGCGTTCCTCCGTTGTTTTCGTCTGAAAACGTTTTTTTTTTCGATTTCAAAACGAGATATCGTTTTTCATCTTCGATTTATTTCGATTTAATTTTTTTTTTCGTCGTGATTTCGTTTCCGGTAAATAATATTTATATATATATATATGATTTCGATTAGGAGAGCGAGACCGTGAATATCCGCGGCGTTTTATAAAAACCAGAATCGAAAAGACAGATAATCTCGATTTTCCGTCTCGCGACTCGCGAGAAAACTCGATCTCGATCGACCATCATTGGAAAAACGTTTTAAAGTTCACGTATATTACAAATCGACCTTGAATATCATTCATTCTTGAAACTTGAACTCGCGTTTCCCTGGATTTTTTTTCCTTTTTCTTTTTCCTTTTTCTCCAGGCTGAATGGAGTTTTCTATACCTTTATCTTATTTACATAATAACGGTTTTTTTTTTTGCCGAGACGGAATCGTTTGTATGACGTCATGAGTTTCACTTTTCGACCGGGTGAATCTTTTCTTGTTTTCCTTTGTCCTTGAACTTTGTTCCAGAATATTCTTTTCTTGCGATTGGTATTATGTCGGTCGGGGAAATTTTTTTTTTATTTTTGCTGTCGTTTTAAAAGAGAACAAACAAGGTCGCGGATGGATTTGTTGTTTATTGTTTGTTCTTCGATTTAAATGTATCTGTTTTTTTTTTTTCACACTCCCGAATTATATCATATGATTTAATGAATGACGTAATTGTTTTTGTTTTTCTCATTTCATATTATTCCGTTGTTGTTTTCTTTCTAATTATTATTATTATTATTATTATTGCAGATTATTAATTTGTTGATATTTTTTGTTATGTTTCAGGTGTTGCCTGCACTGTCTGTTATTTTTCGCAGTCGTACGGATGCCAGTTCAAATTTAAAAGAAGTTTTGGCGAGAAAAATTCCCGTCGAACAAGAAAGAGTTAAAAATTTTCGAAAAGAACATGGCAGTAAAAAAGTCGGTGACGTCACCGTCGATATGGTATGTTTTTCTTTATGAGATTTTAAAGCCTCCTCTTGATCGACGGGGTCGTTATAATTTTTTTTTTTTGTTTTTCTTTTCTCCCGTCACGGTTTCCGTATCCGTATTAGATGTACGGCGGAATGCGAGGTATAAAAGGTTTAGTATGCGAAACCTCCGTTTTGGATCCGGAAGAAGGAATCCGTTTTCGAGGTCTTTCCATACCGGAATGTCAAAAAGTTTTACCCAAAGCTCCAGGCGGAAACGAACCATTGCCCGAGGGTCTTTTTTGGTTGTTAATCACGGGTGATATTCCCACTCAAGCTCAGGTGACTATAAATGACGTTTCACACGTGACACGAATGGATTCGTTCGTGATTATTAATTTTTCTTTTTTGTGTGTGTGCGTATCAGGTTGACGCTTTGTCAAAAGAATGGGCAAACCGAGCGGGATTACCCTCACACGTGGTAAATTTGTTAAATAATTTTCCACACAATCTTCATCCTATGAGCCAATTGTGTTGCGCGGTCATGGCTCTTAATTCCGAGTCCAAATTCACCGAAGCTTATTCCCACGGAGTACACAAATCTAAATATTGGGAGGTTGGTTAAAAAAAAAAAAAAATCCATTCTTGACTTTTCTTGACTTTTCCGCTTTTCTTTTCTCTTCTTGCCATTTTAAAACGTTTTACTTTTTCTTAACAAGTACGTTTACGAAGATTCGATGGATCTCATAGCAAAATTGCCAGTGGTCGCAGCAACAATTTACAGAAACACATACAGAGACGGAAAAGGAGTCGGTGCCATAGATCCAAACAAAGACTGGTCCGCTAATTTCACGTCAATGTTAGGTTACACGGACGAACAGTTTGTAGAATTAATGAGGCTGTATTTGACTATTCACAGGTACGCATAAACCCCTAGATTTTCATTTACAACAGTCGAAATCCTTTTTTTTCAATAATAATAATAATAATAATAATAAATTTTCATTTTTCAAAGTGATCACGAGGGAGGAAACGTGAGTGCTCACACAACACATTTAGTCGGTTCGGCTCTATCAGATCCTTATTTATCTTTCGGAGCGGGTATGGCTGGTTTGGCTGGACCCCTTCACGGATTAGCAAATCAAGAAGTTTGTATATAAAAATTTTGATCTTTTTTCTCTCTCGCGGAATGAATGCATAATTTTCTCTCTCTCTCTTTTTCAGGTATTGATATTTTTAAATAAAGTTAAACAAGAATTAGGAGATAATTACACGGAAGAAAGTTTGAAAGAATTCATATGGAAAACTCTTAAATCTGGTCAAGTCGTTCCGGGATACGGACATGCCGTGCTCAGAAAAACCGATCCCAGGTATACGTGCCAAAGGGAATTCGCATTGAAACATCTTCCCGACGACCCCATGTTCAAGGTACGAATCTACGCGAAAAGGAACGACTACCCTTCCCTCCACCCACCCCCGAACGAGCGAATTCAAAATTGAATTTTTTTTTTTTTTTAAATTTTCAGTTGGTGTCAACAATATACAAAGTCGTGCCCCCTGTACTTATGGAAACCGGAAAAGTTAAAAATCCATGGCCTAACGTGGATGCTCATTCCGGTGTACTCCTTCAGTATTATGGAATGAAAGAAATGAACTATTACACCGTATTGTTCGGAGTCAGTAGAGCATTGGGAGTTTTAGCTTCTCTCGTCTGGGATAGAGCTTTGGGTCTACCAATCGAACGACCTAAATCCATGTCAACGGACGGACTCATGAAACTATTCAAGTAAAAATAATAATGATAATAATAATAATAATAATAATAATAAAAGATGACAAACAGGAGTAATTAGAAAAAAAAAAAAAAAAAAAACTCAAATCTAGCCTTGCGTTAGGACAATAACGTGATATTTACTCCTTCCCTCCCCAATTCGATTGCTTTGATTTTCTTTTCTTTTGTACGCAAACAAACAGGCAGACAAACACACTTACACTTACATACAAACAGGAAAACGTGGAAAATTGTGTCAGGAATTTCATATGTCCGGTACTTGTTCTAATCGAAACTCCCGCAAGTTATGAAAAAATCGAATCGCGAAAAAAAGAAAAGAAAAGAAAAAAATTCGTACCTTTTTTTTTTTACGGTAGCAGCCTAAGTCTTCAATATTATTCGTTTTGCTATTCCCCCTTTTCTCTCCCTCTCTCCCTCTTTCTCTCGTAAAAATCACGTAGATAGAATATATAGGCATTTCGTAAGAGAAGAAAACGGTTTTTTTTTTTTTTTCATTTGTAGCCGAAGAATGAATGCATGTCGCAAAAATTTCGTTCAGTTTTGAAATTTTTCTCTTCTGCAAATTCAGTATGAAAAATATTACAAACATATATACAAAAAATTAAAAAAAAAAAGTCGTTATAAAGTAAGGATCATTACGTAGGCATAGTGACGTCATTAATTTTCAGTTTTTAATACGTTTACACACGTACACACACACACACACATTTATATATACATATTTACATATGCATTTTACACGTACGTAAACAGTTTTTTTTTTTTTTTTTTGTATCAAATCATTTTGTTTTGTATAATTATTATTATTATTATCACTATTCTTTATTATTATTATTATTATTATTATTATTGTTTAAATTTGTACATTTTATTTGTAATTTTTTTTTTTTTTTCATCTATTTCATTTGTATAAAAAAAAAAAAAAAAAAAAAATAAGGAGAAAAAAAAAATTATAATAATAATAAGAGAAAAAGAAAAAAAAGAGAAAAAAAAACGTGAAATTGAAATAAAACGTCACATGATCCTCCCGTAAAAAAGGATTTATTATTATTATTATTATTATTATCATTATTATTGTTATTATTTATATAAATAACCTGTCAAAAGTATATCATCATCATCATCATCATCATTTTTTCCTTTTCCTTTTTTATCCAATAATCATTCGTGAAATAATTAAAATAACATCGTCGCGATGAATATCGATATATCGATCGATCGATCGATTTATCGTTTGTAATTTCAATTAAATTTTTTATTTTGATTCGAACCGTTAAAAAATTAATAACGACAAACTGACTCGGCGGCACTTTTATCGTTCGATTTCCACGAGCCAATAAGAAAAAAGATAATTTTTGTTGATTATCGGTAGTGCCAACTTTTGTTTTTAATAACGTTTTCGCGGGTTTTCTAATGGAATTGTTTACGTAACGTTTTTAATATCGAATTAAAACGGATTAAAATTTGTTTTTATTGTAAAGTTTCATTTGTTATTTTAATTATTCACCTATAGATTTTGTTTTAAATAAATAAATAAAAGAAGAAAAAAAGAAACATGATAGATGATAAATAATTCGATGATAAAATCTATATATTATAAAAATAACAATTTTTTGTCAATATGTAACATTCAATCATTTATGCGTGATATTATTATTATTATTATTTTTAATATATATCGAATAAATTCATTTAACTCGATAATAATAATAATACTAAATTATATATAATTATGATGATGATGATGATGATGATGATAATGTAATAGTAAGATGAAGCCCCAAAATACTTAAATCTAATTTATTTTCAGTCTTTTATGGATTCACGCATAAAAATTAATACGAGTGTCAGCTTCCACACGGAGGTAAGTTAACGATAAAAAAAACGTTGAGTTCCATCAAACAAGCGAATATTAAAAAAGTTAAATACATGAAAAGGCAAAGAATACCTATTTTACGATCTAATATGAAACGATTAAAGAAAAAGGATGCGTATAAAAAGGTAAGAGTCGTCAATAATGATATAGCCGTGTAACCTAAACCCCTTGAATTGATTTTAATTAAATGATTTCCCGATTGAGCAGGGAAAAATGTCGATTTTATTAGCCAAGGAAGGCCGAGACATAGAAGAATGTCGAATGTGTTGGAACCTATAGAACTGCTTATTCCCATACCTCCATGACCTGAAATTTTTTTTTTTTTTTTTTTTTTTTTTCAAAAAGAAAGAAAGAAAGAAAGAAAATCCTGTTTATGTTTTTTTTTTCTGATTGAAATGATTATTATGATTCGAAAATAATAATAATAATAATAATCTTACCTTGATTTGTAACTATGACGCTTGATGTCGCTTCTGGTATGCTCATTCCAGCCGCAAGAAAAGTCAAACCCATTACGGAATCAGGTATTGATAAGGTATCACCTTTAAAAAAAAAATTAAAAAATGAATGAAAATTCTATAAACGAAATTAATAAATTTTTTTTTTTTATACTCACCCACGACTGTTATCATCCAGGAAACGACGTATGAAGTTCCAGCAATCCAAACAATACACATGATAAACGTTATCGGCCATAATCTCTGTTTGTTTTTCCTTTTGCAATCTGGTATGGTGACGTATAAAACAAACGATATGGGAAATGAAAAAAAAAAGAAAAATTTCGATGCCAATCCTTCTGGTATGACGAATATCGTTTCTCCTGTAAATGAAATAATGATAATACTTTTTACATTACATTACATTTTTTATGACGTCATAGTTTTAACATCGACAGTTACCACAATTTTCATTCGATTCCGAATCCATTCCTCCTTCGTTTTTAAATAACGACGAATAAGTTTCGTTGACCTGAACGAACGATCCGACATCTTGTTCTTCTCTCCCATAGTAAACCTTCTTGTATTTTAACAATGGTATGCTTTCTTGAGTTATTTTTATTTCTCTATACGGTCTCCTCCCATTTATTCTCTTTCTCCAAAAATTTTTAACATAATTCGATATCGAATCGTTATGATACATGGCTGAAAATA